>NC_041385.1:668203777-668215541 GCF_002162155.2 Triticum dicoccoides | reverse complement strand
AATTCAGTCAGGGAATGAGGATTCGTAGAAAAAACAAATGTTGTGTTAGTTGCACACGTTCGCACGTCCGTGCTAAATAAGAAGCAACGACATCATTTGCCCCTGTTAATCCGGCCGCCAGGCTAACTGCTGGATCTGCACAGGTGACGCCATGTATGAAAGCTTGCTTAGGCTTCTTCTTTCAATCTCAAATTATCATGAACTTTTTTGCAGCCTATATCATCTAATTAGATGGCATATTTCTTTTGCATCGGATTGTGCCAAACAATTATGGTTTCTTGTTTCTTTTCCCTTCACATCAATCTAGTTGTCTATTTTTAGTTTTTCTTATCTTTGTTGCCATTGGACAGGTTCAGGTCGGTACCCGTTCAAACGTATCATGAGCAATTTCATGTCAAAACATCCCACAAGCAACTCCCAACACACGTCAAACATGGGATTGGGACTAATAGTCCACTTCCCAAGTCTAACCCCTTCTATAAACTCCCTCCTATAACTCCCATTCCCTTTCCCTCAAATTGCCAAACACATTGTCAAGTTGATGGAGATGGATAGCGTGATGATTTCCCCCTCTCGTAGAGTACCGGAAAAGGCTCCAGATGGGATCATCATGGAACAGAGAGGTTTGGCAGCGGAAACAGAAGAACTATGATATATTTAGGGTTTTCGGGGTCGTTTCTCGACATCACCTCAGGATGGCTCATCTCTGTGGTTCCTCCCATTGATCTCAATTCCACACCATTGGCCGACCTATCCATCGGGACACAGAGGAAATGCTCGTGAGTGGTCTCCCTGACCAACTTACCTGATGCCCGCAACTTATTTGATGGAATACCGATGCCCACATCAAACGACCCAAACTACTTTGATGATCTCATGTACGACATGATCAATGACAGTGGCCAAGGAGATGGCGGCGAACACACTCAAGGCCAAGAGACCGAAGGTCAAGAGAATTTTGATTTCGAGGAAGAGCCATTGTTTAAGGAGGAGCTATCTCATCAAGCCTGGTTACAAAAGAGGCGGCAAAGCATGAGGACTGAAGCATATACATGTAGGATGAGGACCAGTTGTTTTGTGAGGCTTGGATGGAAATTGGACAATATCCCAAAACCGGTGTCGAGAAAAATGGTTCAACATGTTGGAAGAGGGTCCATGATTTCTTTCATGAACATAGGAAGTTTGAGCGATGCAAATTTGAGAGTGATCGGACACTTAAAAAGAGGTGGGGCTTCATCATGTCGTTGCGTGGTCCATGAATGGCATTGGTGTCAAGAACTTGGTATATTATTCGTTCCCGTCTTCATATGAGCACATATTGTCCTCCTATGCATAAAAATGTATCTTGTTGGTTTCATCTATATATGTAGGTGTTTCGAGCTTTGGAAACCTTGAAGGGCGAACATGTGGTCAAGCCATTTACCTTGACCCATTGTTGGATGAAAAACAATGAGTGCCCAAAGTGGAATGACCAATATGCGGCCCAAAAAGGTGGGGGTGGGGGTTCATTGGTCGTCGACCCAAATGAGAAGAGGCCGAGTTGAAAGACCAACTCCAAGGTGGATACAAAGTGTGATGCTTCGAGAACTGCCTTGCAAGAAACTTTGAAGGGGCTCATAGCCCAAAAGGAGGTGTCAAGTGAGAGGAGCGAAGAGAGGAAGTGCCAAGAGAAAGAGGAGGCCATGAAGAACTTGTTTGACCTATAAAAGAAGAAGCCCGAGATTAATGACGCTAATGCCCGGTCAAGAGCCAAGGAAGTGAAGGTGAAGCACAAAGAGGTGGAGCCCGCGCTAATCTTCAAGGAAGTGGAGATCATGGTGGCCGACTTGAGCAACACGACCCCCAAAAAGTCGGCTTGGTTTGAGAGGAAGCAAAAGCTCATGATGGATTCAGATGCGTGATCATGACCGAGATGCATGAACTATGGTCGTGGCACTTGCGGGGCTCGTTCGATTTTATTTTGGTGCAATGTTGTATGCCGGCATGACAAATGGTACTATGCAAAAAATGCTAGATTTATTTTGCTAAATCTACTTGCTATGTTTGATGGGAAAAACGGACGGGCGAACCAATTGGGTCACCCTGTTAGGCGCACTGCCCAGAAAAGTGCTGACAGGGGGCAGATGTGGCCCCTCCTAGTGATCCGAACAGACAAAAAATGGACAAATTTCGCATCCGTTTGGGTCGGTCGGTTGGAGTTGTCCTAAACAACTATAGATCAAGTGGGGGCAAATACAACTATGACAACTCCTAGAAAAATATGCCCTTCCAATAAAATCTATATTGAACATCTGAATCGACAATATGGCATTTGTTTCATCAATCCAGCATGTGCCCTCAAAGCAGGGACCACTAACCCTTGGAATTGTGCCACTGCAGAAAAATAGGGGGCATATATTTGATTTTAGAAGCTCAGCCGACAAATCCAACAATAGAAAAATCTTGGGCGCATCAAATTTTTACCTGATCTTCTCAAGAATGGATCCACGGTGAGGGGAGAGGGGGGGTGCGGCGGGACGGAGCGGTAGGACTGCAAGGGAGCATAGGAGGAGAGGCCAAGGTCGCCAACTGCTAGTTGAGAGCATTTCTAATGAATTTAGTATGGTATTAAATGCACCTGCTCGACTCCACTGTCTCTATTGTGTTCGAATACACGCAATAAGAAAATCGTACGTCCACCGTTTGAAATTTGACTACGGTACTCCTCAAGCCGTTTAGAGCATGGTTAATAGTATAGCCAACTGTTGGCTATAAGCCATTGCAATGTCATCTATAGCCCATCTTATAGTCAATATGTATAATAATTGATTAGAAGAGTGTATTACTTTTTTATTATATGACCCACATTTCACTCTCACAAAGTGCCTAGGAGCACGTGATAGAGCTGGTTCTTCACCAAGAGCCCGCTTAGCTTCTCTCTCCTCTTTTCTTTCCTCCAACTACTCGCAGCGCCATCGGACGACTGTGCGGTACCCGGTATGATAGAGGGATCTTTCGATGAGATGGTAACTATCGATTTGGTGGAGACGACTTTGACGATCCGACTACAAACGTGCACGACGTTGCGCCTTAGCAACCGCTAAACCAACTCCGAGAGGTTATTGACCACGCCGGAGCACGATCAACCTGACCACGAAGGTCTATTCCTGTAAGCAATCAAAGAGCAAGCAAGAATATGATAAAGCAATCTGAATATTGCGAATATATATGAAGTACTGATAAAGGTGGGGATCCGTAAGCGGTCTTGGCCTGGTCGTTGGACACAAACAAAGTACACGAAGTTGCAATGGCTAACTTTTAACTAAACAAATCCCCAGGGAAAAGCTACTAGATGGATATACTAATATAGGAGCAAGGGGTGGTGGCCAAGGAGGTGGGAGGACGTCCAAAGGCAGCCTAAAACTAACCCTAGGTCATACAAGGCCAATGAGCCCAGGTGGAGGTGATGTAACACCTTTGGACTTGTAGTTTAACTCGGATTCTGCTGCAGCATCAGATTGTTTCGTCCATAACTCAATGCTCCGGATGAATTTGAAGGTGAATACAATTGGGTTGGTAAGTTCATGAAATATAGTTTCCAACAAAAAAAAGAATCACCCAATTTGGAGTCCGTATGAAAAAGTTGTTGGCGTTTTGAGTCAGGTATGTCTGTGGAGTCCGAATCTGAATCCAAAACGTGAGAGACTTGTACTCTATCTTCTCTTGGCCCAAAAATGACGTGAGAGGACTTTTTGAATAGCACCTAAGCTTCTCCTTTTCCCTTATCTTCATATGTGGATTTTACAAATGTCTCATACACCTGCAATTAGACAAAACACAAAAGTGTGTGAAGTATTTTTGTTCTGGATAACATAAATAGATTATTGAATAGGTTGCACTAGAAATCACCTAACAAAAATGCATGTATGCAATATTTTTGGTCTTATCCAAGGTATTCATGTCCTAATCATCATCCCCTTCTTGAAAACAAAGCCGTCCTCAGCGTTGCTTAATCTGAAATGTGGCTAACAAAACAGACAAGGTGTACATGTTGTATATGTATATGTCATCCATTTTTACTTTGCTTGATTTTTGCACATATGACACATGTATATATGAGGAACCTTCATAGATTATAAAATATAAAGCCAAAATATTATCATAAGTAGAATGCATGAAAATATTGCAACTCAGTTTGCACATATAAGTGAAGCTCTTATTCATATCAAAAGATTGACAATATTCATCATTAAACCATCCCAACATTGGTGAATAAACCTTACGTACAACAAATTTACATGCTACAACATGCTTAAATAAGAAAACATGCAATAAGTCATTTGACATAGAATGAGCACCAAGATTAGAGGTCATATCAAAATGATAAACATTGGCAGAATTATTTTAAAATGTATTTGATCCAAATCTGATTTATTTCCTGATTCACATGGTTCTTTGACATCAACAGTTAATTCAATGGGCGCACTCAAAATTGTTGGTATTTCAGTTGTTTGATCACATGATGCATTCATGATAGTAACATGATTCTCTAAACTAGGTGGCGTGCTCAAATCAACAGGTAACTCAACGCATGATGTATTCAAGTTAACTAGGCATGCATCATTCTCATGTGAAGTTATATCATCAATACCTTTACTGTTACCTTGTCGCAAAGACGTAGTTGATGTAGGTACGGACGTTGAAAATGTACCATACTCTTGAATGATGTCGCGCTCACAATCTGAGGTGGGGCTGCTCTAGTAGGTGCAACGGTGGAAGAACCGACCGGCGGTGGTGAGCATAAACTGGAATAGTAGTTGTTATAGTCACCCAATGCATCCTCCTGTATCTGTCTCTCAAAGGTACAAGTGCGAACATACATACCAGTAATGCAACAAGGAATATACTGAAATCTTGCCTGAATATCATGGTTCAAACCACCAAAAAATATATTCATTGTATCATCCTCAGATTCTTCTATGTCACACTGATGCATATAAGATTTGAACTCTTGGTATTAAGCATGAACAGTGTTGTTGCCTTGTTTACATTGTTCAAATTTGTGAAGCAATTCACGACGATAGTAAGGAGGGAAAAATTGTTGTCTCATTACATCTTTCAAATCTTTCCAAGTTGTGGGTTGGTTATCAATGTTTTTCTTACAATGCACACTCCACCAAACAGAAGGAAAACCAGTAAATGCTCTAGTGGCAGCTCGTACTCGCTCAAGTTCAGAAAAGTCATGGTTACTAAAAACTTGTTCTACTTCAAACTCCCAAGCTAGATAAATAGCAGGATTAAATCTACCATCAAATGATGGTAAAGAGATAACCTGACCATGTGCTTGTGTGTGTTGTCCCAACTCTCGTGATGGTGAAGATGTGTCCGTCGTCCAAGAACTTCTATCTCCGGAACCTGTCATGATTAGTAGAAACAAGAAACAAAATTCGAGAATAATGTTCCTATGAACTACTAGGACGTGGTTGTAAAGTGCTCACAGTAAAGCAAATATCAATATCTTACAAGTTCTTACCATGCGGCAGGTGGTGACAGGAAACCAGCAATGTCAAATAACTCCGAAGATTGTGCAAAGCGATTGCCAGGGGAACATATATATACACGGTGTAGAAATATGTGGAGCTGGGTTGGCTATATATGGTAGCAAAAGATTAGCAATAATCAATTCAGAGATGCAATGTTGAATAAAAGCTCAACGACGGTACTATGCTGGTCCTACGCTAGACTGGACAAGAGACGCGAGCCTAGAACACTAATGAGGTCACGGCGTAGCACAACTAGCATCAATGAAGGATACTAAGTAGCTCTGGACAGCAAGATATAAGTGAAGATCACAACGGCATTAAAGATAATGATGAAAAACAACTGCCAAGCAAGATATACAACAACTTTCTCTCCAACTTTCCACTTGAAAAGTTTGTGCCAACTTTTTTGATAATTTTTCTCAAGAAAGGTACTGACTCAATCTTTCAAATGCAATAGGAATCACTCAATTCCAAGTTGATATGAGGAGTCAAAAAATCCTAAAACTGGTCTGAAAAACTAGAATAAGTTGTGTTCGCGAACTTCGAAGGGCAAAAAGACCTATTTAGAAGCAATTTTTGAGATGCCAAATATTGAACTAGCTTATGTAACTATTTAGATGAGGCTCGTTGCTAGCTTTCATTTGAGTGCTCTCAGAGCCAAAACGGACTTCGCATGAAGAAGTTATGCCTGTTTTACTAAACAGTGTGCAAAACAGATTCCAATCCGAATTCAACGACGAGATTGAGTCTAGATAGATCCGAATTTTGTTTTTTTTCTTCTCTCTTTTTTTCACATTTTTTTTCTTTTTTTTCTCTCTTTTTTTTCTCTGACTTTTTTTTAGTTTTTTTCTTTTTTTTCTCTCTCCCTATTTCCAAAACAAACTAGATAAGATGCAGATTGGATCAAGCGAAGATGTGAACAATCTCAACTATGATAATGACAATGAACGGTGGGTAGCACATGGTGGAAATTGATTGATGGGTGATGAACAGTGGAAGGGATAACGATGCAGCGGCGGCGTGACTAATGTGAACAGAACTCGAAACTCTAAACGAACTAGACACTAAGACTAGCAACTCGACACGACGATGCAACCGATAATTCAATAATGCAAACAATGAAAGGAAAATTGCAAAGGCTCAGACTGGTTTGGACAAAGGATGAATAGATCTAACTTTTTTTGTGGTTTTTTCTTGGACAGTAGGTAAGAAAGTAAATCTAATCTAGGAAAAACTGGAAATTCTCACCGAGCAACCTGAAAACTGATACCACTTGATAGAGGCGAGGGTCCCGATCTTTCGATGAGATGATAACTATCGATTTGGTGGAGACGACTTTGACGATCCAACTACAAACATGCACGACATTGCGCCTTAGCAATCCCTAAACCAACTCCGAGAGGTTATTCACCACGCCGGAGCACGATCAACCTGACCACGAAGGTCTATTCCTGCAAGCAATCGAAGAACAAGCAAGAATATGATAAAGCAATCTGAATATTGCGAATATATATGAAGTACTGATAAAGGTGGGGATCCGTAAGCGGTCTTGGTCTGGTCGTTGGACACAAACGAAGTACACGAAGTTGCAATGGCTAACTTTTAACTAAACAAATCCCCAGGGAAAAGCTACTAGATGGATCTACTTATATAGGAGCAATGGGTGGCGGCCAAGGAGGTGGGAGGACGTCCCAAGGAAGCCTAAAACTAACCCTAGGTCATACAAGGCCAATGGGCCCGGGTGGAGGTGATGTAACACCTTTGGACTTGTAGTTTAACTCGGATTCTGCTACAGCATCAGATTGTTTCGTCCATAACTCAACGCTCGGGACGAATTTGAAGGTGAATACAATTGGGTTGGAAAGTGCACAAAATCTAGTTTCCAACAAAAAAAGAATCACCCAATTCGGAGTTCGTATGAAAAAGTTGTTGGCGTTTTGAGTCAGGTATGTCTGTGCAGTCCGAATCTGAATCCAGAACGTGAGAGACTTAGACTCTATCTTCTCTTGGCCCAAAAGTGATGTGAGAGGACTTTTTGAACAGCACCTAAGCTTCTCCTTTTCCCTTATCTTCATATGTGGATTGTACAAATGTCCCATACACCTGCAATTAGACAAACACTACTAGGAAAAGGACTATAGATGAAATGGCCAGTAATGGCGCACCAGACATGTGGTGCGTCACTACTATATAGCAGTGGCGCACCATATGGTTGTGGTGTTGCATATATGTTTGTGTTTGCAGGTACCGGTATTTGAAATGCGATAGTTCCCAATATTTTGCTGGAATGTTGATTCATTTCCGTTTCGGCGAGAATTTTGGCACTATGCATTTTTTTGGGTCCTATTTTTAGGGAAAGTCATGCAAATTTTTTCTTGGTTCTAAAATATCGTTTTGCTCTACCCCGCAGGCGACCATGGTCCGCACGATGACCGAAGGCATCATGAATAGGTTTTTGAGCTCCGCGAAGGCCGAGATGCTTCAAAAGAACGAGACGGAGATAAGATGTATGTGTCGAAGATGCAAGCTGAAGAGCCTTATTGCGGACCCGGATTCCGGGCAGGTGCGGGACCACCTGCTCTTGCGTGGTTTCATGGATGGCTATCGGTGGCAAGGTGATGAAGATGACTATGAAGTCGTCCATGGGGGTCGGGCAAGAAATGAGGAAGGGCAGCAAGACAACCACCGCGGCTCGGGCGGGCGAGAAGACGAAGAATCTCCAGGACATGATCACGACGGTGATGCTGTACACAGTCATCATGTAGAAGATGCAGGACATGATGATGAGGAAGATGCCAGAGCAGACGAAGGGCATGATCATGAAGATGAAGATGCCAGCGGAGCAGACGACGATGGACCATCGATGGGCCGGGTGCAGGACCCTCATATTCAAGAGCTGCTTCTCAAGCAGACGGATAACGCAAGAGTTGCTGCCCGAGAGAAAGCCAAGCTAGATCAACTGGAGATAGATGTAGTTACTCCATTGTATGAAGGATGCAGGCTCGAGGATACCCGCCTGAAAGTAACGCTCATGGCTCTGGAGGTGAAGGTAAAACACAAAATGACTGACGCATGCTTCGACGAGAACATGTCATTCTGGCACGAACATCTTTCCAAGGGGAACAAGAGCCCGACCAGTTTAGAGGAGGCGAAGAAAATCGTGTGTCCTCTGGATTTACCACACGTGAAATACCATGTGTGCATGAACAATTGCATCATTTATCGGGACAAGCACTTGGAGTCTACCATATGTCCGGTGTGCGGCGCCACTCGATACAAGAAGAGGAAGAAAGCTCCTTGAAAAGTGGTGTGGTACTTTCCGATCACTCCTCGTCTGCAGCGGTATTTCGCAGACCCTAAGGTAGCAAAGCTCCTGCGTTAGCACACGGATAGGGAGGAGAAGAAGCGAGAAGATGACGCAAATGATCCGAAGATAAATAAAAAGGACAAGTTGCTGAGTCACCCTAAGGATGGGAGCCAGTGGCAAGCGTTGAACTTCGAACACCCAGAATTTGGGAAGGATCCAAGGAACATCGTGCTGGGCGCGAGCACCGATGTAGTCAATCCGTTTGGCAGCCAGAGAAGCACACATAGCACCTGGCATGTGTTTGTGTGGATGTACAACCTTCCCCCCTGGTTGTGCATGAAGAGGAAATACATTCACATGAGTATGCTAATTGAAGGGCCGAAACAACCAGGGAACGACATCAATCTGTATCTGGGGCTGCTGAAAGAGGAGCTAGACACGATGTGGAAAACGCCAGCCAATACGTGGGACGCTGCAGAGAAAGAATATTTCCCTATGAGAGTCGCACTACTCACGACGGTGCACGACTATCTCGGTTACGGATATCTCGCGGGGCAGGTGGTCCACGGATTTTCTGTATGCGTCAGGTGCATGGATGACACAACATAATGCCAGCTAGATAGAGATCCCGGGTCTTCGAAAACCGTGTTCATGGGACATCGAAGGTGTCTTCGTGACAATGACCCGTGGAGGAAACGCAAGCATCTGTTCGATGGTGAAACCGAACCCCGAAGATGCCCGCGTACGAGGAGCGGCGAGGAAATAGATGAGTTGTTGAAAATTGGAAAGATTGCCCACTGCCGGGAAAGAAGCGAAAGGCGCCAGAGCCGGGAAAGAAGCGAAAGGCGCCAGAGCCGCTGCTGAAGGTATGGAAAACGAGGTCTGTTTTCTAGGACTTGCCATACTAGAAGATCCACCGTGTGCCTCACAGCCTTGATGTCATGCATGTCACGAAGAACGTGTGCGAGAGTCTGCTTGGTACCCTGCTCAACATGCCAGAGAGGACCAAAGATGGGCCGAAAGCAAGGGCAGACTTGAAATCAATGGGCATCAGGGAGGAGCTTCACGCTAATGGTGATGATGATGAGGCGAAGCAGGACACGTAAAGTCGTCGCAAAGGCAAAAATGCCAAGAAGACCGGAAATGACTTCCCTCTCGCGTGCTTCACTCTAAGTCAGAAGGAGATCGATCAGTTTTTCACCTGCCTCGTAGGAGTAAAACTTCCTTACGATTACGCGGGGAAGATAAGCAGATACCTAGACCAAGCGAAGCAGAAGTTCAGCGGGATGAAGTCTCATGACTGTCACATTCTGATGACGCAGATACTTCCAGTTGCAATCCGTGGGATCATGGGCGTGCACGTCCGTGAAATGCTATTTGGCCTATGCAACTTTTTCGACGTCATCTCTCGGAAGTCGGTTGGCGTGAGGCAACTCAGAAGGCTACAGGAAGAGATCATGGTGATACTATGCGAGCTTGAGATGTACTTCCTGCCCGCATTCTTTGATGTTATGGTGCATCTGCTGGTCCATATCGTGGAGGATATCATCCAAGTCGGGCCGACGTTCCTGCACAGCATGATGCCGTTCGAATGGATGAATGGTGTCATCAAAGGATACGTTCACAACATGTCACGTCCAGAGGGAAGCATAGCCAGGGGCTTTCTGACCGAAGAGTGCATCTCCTACTGCACGAATTATCTAGGCATCGAGAACCCCGTTGGTCTGCCCATCAACAGGCACCTCGGCAGGCTCGCTGGATGGTGTCACCGTGAGGGTCGCTGCGAAATGCATGTCGACTTCGAGGGTCGACTCGCCGATTTTGAAAGAGCAAACCTAGTCGTGCTACAAAACATAGACGTGGTCGATCCTTGGGTGGTAAAGCACAAAACCTTTATTGAGAAGACGTACAATGACCGAGGCCAACAGAGGACGGACGAGATATAATCAAAGAGCACAACTCATGTTTCACGTGTTGGTTCAAGCAGAAGCTTCTGTCGTACCCTTTACATGAGGATTCTTCTGCGGAAGAACAACTCATATTCGCATTGTCATAGGGCGCCGAGCACAACCTGATGACGTATGAGGCGTACGATATCAACGGCTACACATTCTACATCGAGGGAAAGGACATGAAGAGCGATGGTTATCAGAACTCCAGGGTAACGATGGAATCCTACACAGGTAACGACAAGGACAGATACTACGGAAGGATCAAGGAGATCTGGGAGCTGAGCTACGCTGGAGAGAAGGTCCCGATGTTCCGTGTCAAATGGGCCAAGAGCGTCATAAAAGAAGACCGGTATTTCACCACCATGGTTATACCCGAAGCCAAATCCAAGACCGCAGGCGCAAACGTCACCGCGAAAAATGAGCCATGGGTACTAACTTCCCAAGTGGACCAATGCTTCTTCATTACTGACCCACCAAAGCCCAGTCGTGTTGTCATGAGGAGAGGCAAAAGGAAGATCATCGGAATGGATGGAGTCGCCAATGAGCAAGACTTCGACAAGTACGGCGACCCGAAGATGGAACATGACGATGACGATGAAGTATCAGCATACACCACAAGAAGAAGCAGGACCACCCTACCTAAAGGACGTCCATTCAAGAGAAGAACTCCATTTACGAAAAATAAGGGCAAAAAGATTGTGAACAGATAGCTAGCTAAGATCGATTGTATTTAAATTGTAGCCTTCATTTCTTGATTGTATTTCATGGGCACTTTTTGAACTCATGAATATTTTTAAATTTCATGGACACTTGATCTCGATCCCCCTCCATCTCGATCGCTACCCCACCTCACCAGATCCGGTCCCCCTCGCCGCCGAGCACCCCCCGCACCCTCTCCCCCGCTCCACCGGCCGCCGCCGACGACCCCCCGCACCCTCCCCCGCTCCACCGCCACCGACGACCCCCGCACCCTTCCCTGCTCC
>NC_041385.1:668152326-668203531 GCF_002162155.2 Triticum dicoccoides | reverse complement strand
CCACCGCCGACGACCCACCGCACCCTCCCCCGCTCCACCGCCGCCGACGACCACCACTTTTTCATATTCATAAATGTTTTACCAATTCACAAATGAATGCAACTAAAAATCCAAAAAAAATTGATGATATTTTTAAATAATAAATTTGATGATATTTTTAAATAACAAATTTGATGATATTTTTTCATATTCATAAATATTTTGAAATAATAAATTTGATGATATTTTTTCACATTCATAAATGTTTTCAAATTTGATTGTCATTTTCTATAAATTATTAGATGCAACTAAAAATAAATTTTTTTACTAATGGCGCATGAGGAGAAGGTGCGCCATTGATATCAATGTACTTATGGCGCACCCTTAGGCGGTGCGCCATTGGTATACCAATTTTTATGATATTTTTTAAAATATTTTCAAATAACAAATTTGATGATATTTTCAATGCGGCAGTTGAACTTAGGGTTCCACCAACTCGGTCCCGGTGGTTACAGAGTGGCGGAGCCTATATGGGACAAGGAGGACGCGGAGCATGCCGAGCAAGGCCTACCGCCCCGCTTCGAGAAATACCATGACAAGTAGACCAGGAACTTTGTCAGGGCCCAGTACAAGGAGGACCCGGTAAAAGAGGAGCTTACCACGGATCCGAAGACCAGGGCGCTTGAGCTTGTTCTGGTAAGGAATACACCCCCGCGTAATTAGCTACATATGGTTGCATTCTAATTAATCCTCAATATTTCTAAATGGTTCACGTTCTTTCCTCAGGACACTAAAAGCAGTAGCGCGGGGTCGTCTCAGAGCTCCCCTTTCGACAGCCCTTTAAATAGGGCGTTGAACGTAATGAAAACAAGGATAAGCTTAGTAAGCTGTCGTCAGCTAGTCGTGTGGCCGACAAAGGCTTGTCCACAAAATGGTCGTCATACTATACCGCTGGTGGGCAAAAGGAGAAAAAGACCAGCTCGGAAAGCCAGTCGCGCAAGGTTGATGCACTCAAGGCACAAGTGGCGCGGATTCCGGAGATTGTCCAAGAGCAAGTGCAACAACAACTGGGAACGACGCTCACTGCCATGGTGCCTATGTTGATTCATGGGCTGACGACGTGGATTGCGGGTGGCCAACAGGGGCCTCCCCCGGTTCCCAGCTTCACGGCCAGCAACTTGCACAACGCGCAGGCGGCGCCATTGGTGTCTCCGGCGGAGGCGGTATTCGTGTCTCCAGCGCCGGCACGGGCATTGGAGATTAATGCACCCGGGTGTACGCCGGCCGGCACCTCGCCAGCAAGCGGCCCCTCCGTCAGTTGCACGCCCGCCGTTGGCGGTGCCTCGACATTAGCCGAGCTCGACGGCATCACGGTAACTAAGCCTCTCGGTCGATGACTTTATCTCCTTGCCTTTGACTGGGCATCCCTGACGCCCTATATGTTTTCGCAGGGTGCCGCCGACGTTCCTTGCACTCTCCTGCACTTCATGGGCGGCGAGTTGGTCGATGTCGCCAAGGGAAGAATCGTTTAACCGGGCAACCGCGTGTTCCACGGCAATCCGATGCCACCCACCTTGTATAGGGTTGAACTGGTTCGAGTGCTGCCAGGCTGCGACGAGTTGTTACCTCCGATTCGACCCGCTGGGGCCGACGAAGATGATGTGATGACCCTCAGTGCCTGCGTAAGCTGGCCCCTGCTTTGGCCGAAGAGCCAGATTCGTTTGAGGGTGGGGGACACCACCCCACAGACAAGACCACCAGTCGTGCCGGCGCCAAGCCATGGCAAGAACGCCGCAACACTATCGGACATGTCGGACATCCCTATGGTACAGGATCCAGACATGCATATGGCACAGGATCCGGACGACGATGACAACGACGACGGTACATTTACCAACGTCGATAAGTACTTTGCTGAACATGGGTACGGTGACGAGTTCCGCGGGCCTCCTCTCAAGAACCCAACCAAGACGATCGCGATCTAGCTGGTACGGCGGAGAAACCCAATTGTAACAGGCGTCGTCTGGCGTTCAGTTCTCAGGAGACGCCTCCAGCTGCCACCTTCACCGAGCCTCAGATAGCTGAGGTGCAAAATATTATCAGCCCCAACATGCTCAAGAAGGCGGTCTGTGAGCAGAACTCGATCCCATTACAGCAGATCAAGAAGAAGGGACGGAAATGAAAGACTAACAAGGGCGCCGGTACGAGCCAGCCGGCACCGAGTACGATCCGTGCTCAGGACGGGCCACCTTCACCTAAGGATATCTCGAGGAGGATGCATGTGGCGGGTAGGGTGATGCTACCGACAAATATGCTCAATGCTGCAACCGGTGCTATGCGGAGTCTGCATGACAATGTTCTTTCTTTGGAGAAGCGGCATCTCTCCCAGAATGATGTGGCATACCCGGTTTTCGTGGCCAAGGTGCTAGAGGGCAAGGGCTTTGTGGATAGCGCCATCAAAGGTATGATCATCCTGCGGTTTGATGACATCTTTGCTATATTTAACCTTCATCCGCTGCACTACTCCTTCGTTCAGCTGTTCTTGCTGAGTATGGAGATGCGGATCATTAGAGACAAGACCTCGGACATCGGGATAGTCGAACCCTTCTACATGTGTGCCAAGATCTTGGGCAGCACTGGGACCGGCAAGTCGCGAGTTCACACCTCGAAGGCGTCATTCTGGCAAACCAGATAAGGATAACTTCCTCGTGCCTTACTTTCCTGAGTAAGTCATCCCCTAACCGCCCCGTAACATATGATTTCTTAGATTTCGATTGTTCTTTTTTTCTAACATTCTGTGTTCTGTGCAGTGACACACATTGCACACTCATCCTCTTAAGCCCGAAATATTCCATGGCCACGTATTTCGACCCGGACCGTGACTCCAAGATAGACTACACAAATATCAAGAAGTTCTTGATGATGCTCTCCCCGGCTACGCCACATCTAGAGGCACCTTTAAGAGGCCAGTTCGTAGGTACGACAGGCACGTGTTCACCCACAATACGACGTTCCCCTGTGTCAAGCAACTGCCTGGCGGTCAGAAGGATGCCTACTACGCTCTCCATCATATGCGGGCGATCGTACGGGACCATAATCACCTTCTGCTACCAAATAATCTCAAAGATTGGGCCGCAAGCTTGGCGGCAATCCAGGACCCGGACCTCCGACAAGAATTCTTTCACATCCAGTCGTAGTTTGCAGAAATCATCCATCAAGATGTCCTTCATACCTCGAGGCAGTTTTACCTCAGATATCAACTGTCCAACAGTGAGATAGACACAACGCTATAAATGCAGGCTGACAACGACCGCGACTTCATGACCATCACGAAAGACGGCGGCTTCATCCATGCTCCGGTCCCATGAGTCGAGTCGAAAGTAGTGATGCTATTTGTAGTTCTGAAACATCGATTAGCTCATGTTGTAATTAAACTTTAATGAACTTGTATGTCTCTTTGGTTTGGATAGTCGTTCAACTTAGATGTAATCGATGCTATTTATTAGTAGGACCATGAATCGTGCTATTAATGTCTTGTTTTTCTCTTCCGATCCTTTTGTTGCATACTTATATATTGCTTATGTATTGTCTGTTGTTTGGCTTGTGCATAGAGATGTCGTCGTATGTCGTGTACAAGGGTAAGGTTCCTGGAGTCTACGACGACTGGGAGGAGTGTCGGAGACAGGTTCACCGTTTCAGCGGTAATAGTTACAAAGGGTACACCACTAGGGCGGAGGCGGAATCTAGATACACGCGCTATCTAGCGGGAGAGAGGAGGGAGCGTTGGAGGAACTGGATGAAGACCAGTTTCATCGCGATGATGCTCATCGTGATGACCGCAGCTCTCTTCTATGTGATGGTAGTTTAGATGATTGATATCGACTTGTAATGTGAAGACAAACTCGCTACTCGCGGTCTCGAGACTTGTAATGTTCTATCTTTGTTCGGTCTTTTGAATTCGGAGACTAATATGATGAATTGTATTCGGAGACTAATCTTCTATTGTATTCGATGAATTTGCTGTTGTTGTGTAGTGCTGTCTATATTCTGTCCAATAATATATTTTGTAATCTGTGCAAAAGTTAGAAAAGAAAAAAAAATCTCTAATATTCATACTAATGGCGCACCACTCAGTGCTCTAATGGCGCACTGTAGAAAGGATACTAATGGCGCATCACCCAAAGTGCGTCATTAGTATGCCAAAGCACATGGGTAAATATGGCCCCCTGGGAGGCATACTAATGGCACACTGCATGGTGCGCCATTAGTATACTAGTATTTAATACCAGTGGCGTGGTGCTAGTGGCGCACCAATAGTGCGTCATTAGTAGGCAAAACTGGTGCGCCACTAGCAGGCCTTTTTTTAGTAGTGAAAACACAAAAGTGTGTGAAGTGTTTTTGTTCTGAATAATATAAATAGATTATTGAATATGTTGTATTAGAAATCACCTGACAAATATGCATGTATGCAATATTTTTGGTCTTATCCAAGATAATCATGTCCTCATCATGGTAGAAACCGGTTTCCCTAGAAAATCTTTTCGCTAGGGTTGCCTCAAAATGCATGCCCTGATTTCAAGATTCATAGCCATCCTCCCGGTGAGTCGATGAGCCCCAATGCTCTCTTGCCACTCTTCATTGGTGGTCGGGTTTCCGTTGGTGGAACCCCCAACACCGCCTCTGGCCTGAAGCGCAAGCATGAGTTCTTTTGTACAAGTGTGTGTCTACTTGTCTTGTTCCCAAGATCGTGGCGTGGTGAGAAACTTTGCTATTGCCCTCATGTTGAGGATGCGCTCCTACCATGGAATTAGTATTAGTTGACTCCGCGTGCCCCTAAACAAACTGGCCTCACCAGGAATTTCTCGCACTGCATGCATGTATATTTATTCGAATTCCATTTTTAGATGATATTTATTCGATTCTGGCTAGAAGCCCCAACAGATTTGAAGGAGACGAAGCACAAATGAAACGTTCTTAATAAACCTCACATCTCAACAACCGGAAAAACAAGCGTCCCCATCTACCACTGGTGGATCATATCGTATGCAGAACCGGAAGGAAAGAGACACGGAGCTGGTCACACCAATCCAGCTGCTTGATCCAGCTATTGCTCTCCAGCTTATGTACATGACCGGTTCACATATCAGTCAAGTCAACCCATGTAACCATCAGGCTAATGTTTGTTACTACTATTCTGTATCATATCATTACCAACGCCCTTTGATTAATTTTCGGAGCCACTGGGAGGAAAAGGAGTACAGCCTGCGGATTCAATGACGCTTAAGATTGGTGGCAACTACCGGTGTATAGTAACGTTCCAACGAAGCCAAAATACATTGTTAACTTTAAGCACGCGGCAACATATGCATTCTTGGCCAAGGCTAGGTCTTCAAAATTCAAATGCCCACCTATATAAGTAGCTTCATGCTGGAGCTATGGCAACACGCCAACACGCATTCTCCACCGATCGACCACTTACATTTCTCTCTTCCCATCCAATCTTAGTCGAGCAAGCAAGCTAGCTTCGAAAAAATGGCGACTGTTGCTGCAAAGCTGGGCGTTCTAATGGCTTGTGCATTGCTGCTCCTCGCCGTCGGGTGCCAGGCCAGCCCTTTCTGGCCACTGGAGGTCGGGTTCTACCACGACAAGTGCCCCCAAGCGGAGGCCGTTGTCAAGGGCGTCATGGAGAAGGCCATCTCCCAGAACCCCGGCAATGGCGCCGCCATGATCCGCATGCTCTTCCACGACTGTTTCGTCGAGGTACTGCAAGAAACGAATTTGCAAACGTATACTATATACAGCCGATTGGTCAGGCTTGATTAATTTGGTTGAGATGTTGATGACTAGGGCTGTGATGCTTCCGTCCTCCTCAGACCCGACCCCGTTCAGCCCGACGCCGGAGAAGCTCAGCCCGCCGAACGACCCTTCCCTGCGCGGCTTCGAGCTGATTGACGCGATCAAGGACGCCGTCGAGGCAGCCTGCCCGGGCGTCGTCTCCTGCGCAGACATCGTCGCCTTCGTGGCCCTGTTAGGTTGATCTCTATCCCGTTCGAACCCAACGGGTCGAACGGGCCCCTGACTCGCGCCCTGATCGGGGACGCCCAACCAAACCATGGTTGGTGGGCCTCTGTTGCCAGCGCAATATAAAGAGGTGGGGTGTCGGGTCACGTATCACGAGGTTGATCGTGCACCACAACACCACCGACACACCAATCCGATCTAGGGTTTGCGCTAGGCCGACGGGAAGCTCCGCCGCCACCACCTCGCCCACACTCCGCCATCACCATGGCCGGTGCTGGATCGAGTTCATCCGCATCAGAAGAAGGTAGGTTACCGGATCTACTAGCCTACTCCGATCAAAGAGATCTATCAATGGTATCAGATGCCACTGGCTAGATGATTTCGGTACAAAGAAACAAAAACAAAAAAAGAAAAAGAGATCCCCTCCCCCAAGAACCCTAGACAGGGCAAAGTAAACCACCGGATTTTGGCCTTGGGCCTCACCGGCAAAGAGCGCCGCCGCACGGCCGCGCCTGTTCCTCTCGATCCCCACACGCATCGGCAAGCCGAGGTGCGGGGACGAAGAACCACCGGAGCTAGCAATTGCTCGCGGAAAAGAAAGGAAAAAGACACCAAAAAAAAGAAGGGGGTTAGCACCGCGGCCAAATCCCTCGGCGGCGGCGCGCTCACCGCTAGGGAGGACGCGCGACCGACGAGGAGGATAGCCACGGCGCGATCTGGCCGCGCTCTTCCTCTCGCTGAAAAGAAAAAGGGGTAGCCTCTCTGTCTTCCTCTCTCTCATGGAACGGAAGGGGAAAAGGGAAGGTGGCTCTCGCGCGGTGCGGTGGCTGCACGCCGTTGCCGGCGGAGCCCCAACCCGGCTACAGGGGAGCAGAGGAGGCCCCGCCGCGTCGCTCTCTCTCTCTCTCTCTATCACACGAAGAAGAGGGTGAAGAGGGAAGAAAGGATGGGAAGG
Source organism: Triticum dicoccoides (assembly GCF_002162155.2). Classification (NCBI taxonomy): domain Eukaryota; kingdom Viridiplantae; phylum Streptophyta; class Magnoliopsida; order Poales; family Poaceae; genus Triticum; species Triticum dicoccoides. Next base: position 668,196,576 of record NC_041385.1, on the reverse strand, counting down.
AGAGGCCCGCGCGGCGCGGTGGCATCCGCCGTCGTCGCTGGCGGCCGGGGCGAAGCCCGTCTCTCCGCCGTCAGCGGAGTGCGCGAGAGAGGCGCGGGGGCTGTGGAGGAATGGCGCTAGGTTTTCGGTCGCTGGGGATCGACTCCTGTTTTGTTCGGGCGAGATCGTCACTGGACCGTCGGATCGCGACGGACGGCCCCGATCGAAAACCTAAAGCGGTTGCGGGCCATTGGCCGCGCAGGCGCTGGGCCGAGGCTGCAGCTGCGGGCGGCCCAGGCCGGGTTGAGGCGGCTCGGCTCGCGCGAAAGTGCGGGGGAGCAGGCCGTGGGCCGCTGCGGGCCTCCCGCGCCAGGCCGAGGCCGGCTGAAGCTGCGTGTCTTTTAAGTTTGTTATTTGTCCAGTTTTCTGGCAGATTTCAAATAGTGTTTTCTATACAAATTTTTTGCAACGAAAATTTTGTTTAGAAGATAGAAAAGTAAACAAAAAAAGTTTCTGAAAATGAAAACATGAAATTTTCAGAAAAAGAAATGTTCATGAATTTTATAAAGAAAATAATAAAGTTCATGATTTCTTATTCGTTCAACGAAAAGTTTCTGTATATAATAAAAAGTATACGAATTTTTTATTCATATTTTTCCGCTGCGTAAATAATTAATAGTGCTCTTTTACAAAGAAAATAAAAGTTCAGATAGAATTAAGTTTTTAAGAGCATGTTAAAGTGAATATTAAAATGAATATGATTATGTTATTTTTATGACCAACGTTGTTAGTAACATGATCATGTTTTATTATTGAAATTTAAAGGTGCTCTTTTAAAAGTGAATAGAACTAAAGTAAAAGATTTAAATTGTTGCTTCTCTAATGCATTTTTGAACCAACCGGTTAAAATTGCTTAGCGAGTAAAAGAGTACAGAATTGTTTTTTAATAGAATATTGTAAAGTTTTCGCTGCAAAGTAAAAGTTGTATCTTCCAATTAAATTGGAACCAACGTGAAAATTTAATTGGAAGAAATGTTCTTAGCAATGTTTTCCCCTGTGGATGAAATAAGATGCAGATAGTTTCCACTATGACAAAAGAAAGATATTTGTTTTAAAGTTAAAATATGGTATTGTTATTTTTTGACCAACGTTGATGATAACAATGCTATAATTCTATAAGTCTTATGTTCAAAGTTTAAATATCTGATAAATTTTGTATCAAAGTGATCAATTTTCAGAGAACGGATAAAGATCAAGAAATGCTCTTGAACTAGAGAAATGTATATTTCTTGTTCCCGCTGCAATAAAGTTGATGATGATGATTAATTCTTAGAAAGTCACATTGTTTATGAGTTATATGCATTATTTCCATTTCCGCCCAACTGTGATATGGAATTAATGTAGAAGGATGATGTTTATTCTAATTTTGCCACAACGGTGATTTAGAATATAAAAGAAAGTTTCAAAATTTTAATGTGCATTTCTTTTAACCAGACCAACGTAGGGTTATTCTTTATGCCCATTGTTCTTGATTATTGGCTAAGTTTTCTCAGACTAAAAGTTTTCATGCTTTCATTCGTGAAAGCGAATGGCTGGGTACTTGTGACCCAAAAGATGAAAGAAAGGTCATAACGTGAGGGAGTGTGTTCTCTCTAAAGAATGGCATCAAAAGAAAAGAAATAGATCATTGAGAGTCTTGGTTGATGAATGTCTTTCATGTACTCTCTATGAAGAAGTTTTTTCAGTCAACATGATTTGAAATGAAACAAGCAACATGCGTGTTTAATTTGACCAACGTCGGATCAAGCATGTGTGTCAAAGAGCATTCAGATTTATTCCTAAATTTGATGATTGAATATGCAGTGAGGCAATTCTGGCATTTATGTTCCCTTACAGGAATTACCCGCATGTCGGAAAAAGATGATTATGATAAAACCTGCATGGCGGGAAAAGTCTGGGAAAATACCTGCGTAACGGGGTAAAGCTGACATAATATTATGTCAAAAATCCCGTATGGCGGGAGAAATTCTGGCAAGAGAAAGATATGATAACTCATGTGCTTTTAATGTATCCCACTCTGGGAGAAAAGAATGGAGTAGCTGAAAGGCGCAACCGTACACTTATGGATATGGTGCGCAGCATGATGAGTTATTCCAACTTGCCATTGGGATTATGGATGGAGGCGCTTAAAACCGCCATTCACATTCTCAATAGAGTACCAAGCAAGTCGGTGCCCAAAACACCGTACGATCTATGGACAGGAAGGGTGCCCTCCCTACAACACTTCAGGGTGTGGGGGGTGCCCTGCTGAGGCCAAAATGTTTAATCCAAACATTGCAAAGTTAGATTCCAAAACAGTAAGTTGCCACTTCATTGGCTATCCAGACAGATCAAAAGGTTTTCGTTTCTACTGTCCAGACAGATATACAAAGTTTGTAGAAACGAGACATGCAGTCTTCTTAGAGGACGAAATGATGAGGGGGAGCTTGGTAGCTCGGAAAATTGATCTTGAGGAGAAGAGGGTGCATGCACCTAATCCGATGATTCAGGAGCCATTTTTCTCACTACCAGTTGCAACTCCACCCATGAAAACTATGGAAGCAGACCCGGAACCTGTCCGTCAGGAGCCGACTGAACCCGTTGTTGAGCATCAAAGGGAGGTGCAGCAGCAAATTTCAGAAGAAGTGCCAGAAGTTGAGGCACAGAATGTGCCAGAAACTGAGGCCCTTAGAAGGTCTACAAGACCAAGAAAGTCAGCTATTTCTACTGACTTTAAAGTTTATAACACAGAAATGGTTCATATGGAAAAAGATCCCACCTCATATGAAGAAGCCATGAGAAGCCCTCATTCATCAATGTGGATGAAGGCAATGGAAGACGAGATGAAATCAATGAGTTCCAAAGATGTTTGGGACTTAGAGGAAATTCCTAAAGGAGCCAAATCAGTAGGCTGCAAATGGGTCTATAAAATTAAGTATGACTCTAAAGGGAATATAGAAAAATATAAAGCATGACTCGTGGCAAAAGGATTTACACAAAGAGAAGGGATAGATTACAAAGAGACATTTTCTCCGGTCTCATGTAAGGATTCCTTCAGAATCATAATGGCATTAGTTGCTCATTTTGATTTAGAGTTACATCAAATGGATGTAAAGACCGCATTTCTCAACGGAGATTTAAAGGAAAATGTCTACATGAAACAGCCCAAGGGTTTTATCATGGAAGGCAAGGAAAATATGGGATACCGCCTAAAGAAATCCATTTATGGATTAAAGCAAGCCTCTAGGCAGTGGTATTTAAAGTTTAATCAAACGATTAAAAGTTTTGGATTTAAATAAAATATTGAGGATAACTGCATTTATGCAAAGTTTAAAAATGGGAAATATATTTTCCTAATCTTGTATGTGGATGACATTCTGCTTGCTAGCAGTGATGTTAGTCTACTACAAGAAACAAAGAAGTTCTTATCCTCGAATTTTGACATAACAGATCTTGGTGAAGCATCATATGTTTTGGGCATAGAAATTCACCGAGATAGAAACAATGGAGTCTTAGGACTATCGCAGAAAGCTTATTTGAAGAAGGTTCTTAAAAAGTATAATATGCATGCGAGTAAAGCCACACCTGCTCCTATAGTTAAGGGCGACAATTTTGGGAAATCTCAATGTCCCAAGAATCAGTATGAGATCGATCAAATGAAAGGAGTACCATATGCTTCGGCAGTTGGCAGCTTACAGTATGCACAAGTGTGCACTCGCCCTGACTTAGCCTTTATCACCGGGGTACTCGGTAGATATCAAGAGAATCCAGGCATAGAGCACTGGAAGATGGTAAAAAAAGCATTGCGTTATGTGCAAGGCACGAAGGACTACATACTAACATACAGGAGATCTGATTCCCTAGACATAAAAGGGTATTCAGACGCAGATTTTGCGAGGGACAAAGATGATAGAAAATCCACGTCAGGATACGTATTCACCCTCACTGGGGGAGCTATTTCGTGGAAAAGCTCCAAACAGTCGACAGTTGCATCATCCATGATGTATGTAGAATTCATAGCATGCTTCGAAGCCACGGGGCAGGCGATATGGCTAAAGAAATTTGTACCCGACTTGAAAGTGGTAGATTGTATTCACAAACCACTAAAGATGTACTGCAACAATCAGCCCGCGGTATTTTACGCTCACAACAACAAGTCGAGTAATGCTGCCAAAACAATAGAGATAAAGTACTATGTTGTGAAAGATAAAATCCAGGATCAAACTATAAGTCTCGAGCATATAAAGACAAAAGATATGCTTGCGGATCCGCTAACGAAAGGCTTACCACCCAATGTGTTCAAGGAACACTTAGCCGGCATGGGTTTAAGGGAAAACCTTATGATTCCTGGATAGGCCCAAAAGGAACAGAATTTGTTTCTGAACATAACGTATGTTGTAGCTGTATGATTCTATCGGCAATTGAGCTGTGACGATGAAACATGCTCTATGTACCAATATGTGATGAAACAAATAAACTAGAAAGTATAAGGTTAAAAGTAAAGTTGAGATCAAGGGGGAGAATGTTAGGTTGATCTCTATCCCGTTCGAACCCAACGGGTCGAACGGGCCCCTGACTCGCGCCCTGATCGGGGGCGCCCAACCAAACCATGGTTGGTGGGCCCCTGTCGCCAGCGCAATATAAAGAGGTGGGGTGCCGGGGCACGTATCACGAGGTTGATCGTGCACCACAACACCACCGACACACCAATCCGATCTAGGGTTTGCGCTAGGCCGACGGGAAGCTCCGCCTCCACCACCTCGCCCACACTCCGCCATCACCATGGCCGGTGCTGGATCGAGTTCATCCGCACCAGGAGAAGGTAGGTTACTGGATCTACTAGCCTACTCCGATCAAAGAGATCTATCAATGGTATCAGATGCCACTGGCTAGATGATTTCGGTACAAAGAAACAAAAACAGAAAAAGAAAAAGAGATCCCCTCCCCCAAGAACCCTAGACAGTGCAAAGTAAACCACCGGATTTTGGCCTTGGGCCTCACCGGCAAAGAGCGCCGCCGCACGGCCGCGCCTGTTCCTCTCAATCCCCACACGCATCGGCAAGCCGAGGTGTGGGGACGAAGAACCACCGGAGCTAGCAATTGCTCGTGAAAAAGAAAGGAAAAAGACACAAAAAAAGAAGGGGGTTAGCACTGCGGCCAAATCCCTCGGCGGCGGTGCGCTCACCGCTAGGGAGGACGCGCGACCGACGAGGAGGATAGCCACGGCGCGATCTGGCCGCGCTCTTCCTCCCGCTGAAAAGAAAAAGGGGTAGCCTCTCTGTCTTCCTCTCTCTCATGGAACGGAAGGGGAAAAGGGAAGGTGGCTCTCGCACGGTGCGGTGGCTGCACGCCGTTGCCGGCAGAGCCCCAACTCGGCTACAGGGGAGCAGAGGAGGCCCCGCTGCGTCACTCTCTCTCTCTCTCTATCACACGAAGAAGAGGGTGAAGAGGGAAGAAAGGATGGGAAGGAGAGGCCCGCGCGGCACGGTGGCATCCGCCGTCGTTGCCGGCGGCCGGGGCGAAGCCCGTCTCTCCGCCGTCAGCGGAGTGCGCGAGAGAGGCGCGGGGGCTGGGGAGGAATGGCGCTAGGTTTTCGGTCGCTGGGGATCGACTCTTGTTTTGTTCGGGCGAGATCGGCGCTGGACCGTCGGATCGCGACGGACGGCCCCGATCGAAAACCTAAAGCGGTTGCGGGCCATTGGCCGCGCACGCGCTGGGCCGAGGCTGCAGCTGCGGGCAGCCCAGGCCGGGTTGAGGCGGCTCGGCTAGCGCGAAAGCGCGGGGGAGCAGGTCGTGGGCCGCTGCGGGCCTCCCGCGCCAGGCCGAGGCCGGCTGAAGCTGCGTGTCTTTTAAGTTTGTTATTTGTCCAGTTTTCTGGCAGACTTCAAATAGTGTTTTCTATACAAATTTTTTGCAACAAAAATTTTGTTTAGAAGATAGAAAAGTAAACAGAAAAAGTTTCTGAAAATGAAAACAGGAAATTTTCAGAAAAAGAAATGTTCATGAATTTTATAAAGAAAATAATAAAGTTCATGATTTCTTATTTGGTCAAAGAAAAGTTTCTGTAAATAATAAAAAGTTCATGAATTTTTTATTCATATTTTTCCGCTGTGAAAATAATTAATAGTGCTCTTTTACAAAGAAAATAAAAGTTCAGATAGAATTAAGTTTTTAAGAGCATGTTAAAGTGAATATTAAAATGAATATTTTTATGACCAACGTTGTTAATAACATGATCATGTTTTATTATTGAAATTTAAAGGTGCTCTTTTAAAAGTGAATAGAACTAAAGTAAAAGATTTAAATTGTTGCTTCTCTAATGCATTTTTGAACCAACCGGTTAAAATTGCTTAGCGAGTAAAAGAGTACAGAATTGTTTTTTAATAGAATATTGTAAAGTTTTCGCTGCAAAGTAAAAGTTGTATCCTCCAATTAAATTGGAACCAATGGGAAAATTTAATTGGAAGAAATGTTCTTAGCAATGTTTTTCCCCTGTGGATGAAATAAGATGCAGATAGTTTCCACTATGACAAAAGAAAGATATTTGTTTTAAAGTTAAAATATGGTATTGTTATTTTTTGACCAACGTTGATGATAACAATGCTATAATTCTATAAGTCTTATGTTCAAAGTTTAAATATCTGATAAATTTTGTATCAAAGTGATCAATTTTCAGAGAACGGATAAAGATCAAGAAATGCTCTTGAACTAGAGAAATGTATATTTCTTGTTCCCGTTGCAATAAAGTTGTTGATGATGATTAATTCTTAGAAAGTCACATTGTTTATGAGTTATATGCATTATTTCCATTTCCGCCCAACTATGATATGGAATTAATGTAGAAGGATGATGTTTATTCTAATTTTGCCACAACGGTGATTTAGAATATAAAAGAAAGTTTCAAAATTTTAATGTGCATTTCTTTTAACCAGACCAACGTAGGGTTATTTTTTATGCCCATTGTTGTTGATTATTGGCTAAGTTTTCTCAGACTAAAAGTTTTCATGCTTTCATTCGTGAAAGCGAATGGCTGGGTACTTGTGACCCAAAAGATGAAAGAAAGGTCATAACGTGAGGGAGTGTGTTCTCTCTAAAGAATGGCATCAAAAGAAAAAGAAATATGATAAGGATAACTTCCTCGTGCCTTACTTTCCCGAGTAAGTCATCCCCTAACCGCCCCGTAACATATGATTTCTTAGATTTCGATTGTTCTTTTTTTTCTAACATTCTGTGTTCTGTGCAGTGACACACAATGCACACTCATCCTCTTAAGCCTGAAATATTCCATGGCCACGTATTTTGACCCGGACCGTGACTCCAAGATAGACTACACAAATATCAAGAAAGTTCTTGATGATGCTCTCCCCGGCTACACCACATCTGGAGGCACCTTTAAGAGGCCAGTTCGTAGGTACGACAGGCACGTGTTCACCCACAATACGGTGTTCCCCTGTCTGAAGCAGCCGCCTGGCGGTCAGAAGGATGCCTACTACGCTCTCCATCACATGCGGGCGATCGTACGGGACCATAATCACCTTCTGCTACCAAATAATCTCAAATATTGGGCCGCAAGCTTGGCGGCGATCCAGGACGCGGGCCTCCGACAAGAATTCTTTCGCATCCAGTCGGAATTTGCAGAAAGCATCCATCAAAATGTCCTTCGTACCTCGGGGCAGTTCTACCTCAGATATCAACTGTCCAACAGTGAGATAGACACAACGCTACAAATGCAGGCTGACAACGACCGCGACTTCATGACCATCACGAAAGACGGCGGCTTCATCCATGCTCCGGTCCCATGAGTCGAGTCAAAAGTAGTGATGCTATTTGTAGTTCTGAAACATCGATTAGCTCATGTTGTAATTAAACTTTAATGAATTTGTATGTCTCTTTGGTTTGGACAGTCGTTCAACTTAGATGTAATCGATGCTATTTATTAGTAGGACCATGAATCGTGCTATTAATGTCTTGTTTTTCTCTTCCGATCCTTTTGTTGCATACTTATATATTGCTTATGTATTGTCTGTTGTTTGGCTTGTGCATAGAGATGTCGTCGTATGTCGTGTACAAGGGTAAGATTCCTGGAGTCTACGACGACTGGGAGGAGTGTCGGAGACAGGTTCACCGTTTCAGCGGTAACAGTTACAAAGGGTACACCACTAGGGCGGAGGCGGAATCTAGATACGCGCGCTATCTAGCAGGAGAGAGGAGGGAGCGTTGGAGGAACCGGATGAAGACCAGTTTCATCGCGCGTGATGACCGCAGCTCTCTTCTATGTGATGGTAGTTTAGATGATTGATATCGACTTGTAATGTGAAGGCAAACTCGCTACTCGCGGTCTCGAGACTTGTAATGTTCTATCTTTGTTCGGTCTTTTGAATTCGGAGACTAATATGATGAATTGTATTCGGAGACTAATCTTCTATTGTATTCGATGAATCTGCTGTTGTTGTGTAGTGCTGTCTATATTCTGTCCAATAATATATTTTGTAATCTGTGCAAAAATCAGAAAAAAAAAAAAATTCCTAATATTCATACTAATGGCGCACCACTCAGTGCTCTAATGGCGCACTGTAGAAAGGATACTAATGGCGCATCACCCCAAAGTGCGTCATTAGTATGCCAAAGCACATGGGTAAATATGGCCCCCTGGGAGGCATACTAATGGCGCACTGCGTGTTGCGTCATTAGTATACCAGATACTAATGGCGCACCAGTGGTGCGCCGTTAGTATTTAATACTAGTGGCGTGGTGCTAGTGGCGCACCAGTAGTGCGCCATTAGTAGGCAAAACTGGTGCGTCACTAGCAGGCCTTTTTTTAGTAGTGAAAACACAAAAGTGTGTGAAGTGTTTTTGTTCTGAATAACATAAATAGATTATTGAATAGGTTGTATTAGAAATCACCTGACAAATATGCATGTATGCAATATTTTTGGTCTTATCCAAGGTAATCATGTCCTCGTCATGGTAGAAACCTGTCACAACCTAGCTAGTCATGCATTAGAGTGTTGCATCATGTTTACTCTTTCATCAGAAACTTGAAATGGGGATGACAGAACCCCCAGTCCCCTCTGAAACCAACTAGGGTTACTAAAATAATTTTTCAATGAACCTGAAATGCCCTTCTAAAATGCCCATCATTTTTGTCTTGGTTCAGAACCTCTGCCAAAAATGGTGCACATTTTCCTAGGCCATCCTAGGGTTTTTGATTTAAATCATAAATATTTGAATTTGGGCATTTAAAATAATATAAAATATTTAAATGCTCAAATATCTCCAAACTAAAATGTTTCATGTTGGAAATAATCCAACTATGGGCCAGGAATAGTTTGGTGATTTTTGAACTAGCCTAGGTATTTTATTTAATTCAACAAAGTTGCAGAAGTATTAGAAAAACAGAAAACAGAAAAATATAAAAAGGGAGAAGCTTACCTGGGCTCCTCCCTGTGCGGCCCAGCCAGCTGGCTGGCCCAGCCAGCAGCCGGCCCAGCCCACCTCCCTCCTCTGTCGTCTTCGTCCCGACAGAGGGAGGGGAGTGTGGCCGGCGCGCGCGCGCGCCACCGCGCCACGCCACCTGCTCGCCTGCTTGCCTGCCCTCCCCTCCTCGCTCGACGCCCTGGACGACGCCACGCCTCTCCCCCTGCTCTCTCTCACTCTCCCCCGGCTCTCCTCTCCTCTCCCTCGCTCTCTCTCTCTCACGGCCGAACACCACCGTCGCCGCCGTTCTCCATAGCCATCGTCTCCGGCCACCCCTCGCTCCCCCGACTAGCTCAGAAGCTCCGCCTCGACTCCCTCTTCCTCCCCACCGCTCCACGGGTCCCCGGAAGCCCTGCATCGCCGCCACGTCGCCGTTCCCCTCTTCGGGCTCCGACCGTCGTCGCCGTCGAATTCACCGTCACCAGCGCGTCCCCGAGCCCGCTAACCATCCCTGCAGCTCCGCGGTGAGCCCCCGGATCGTTTCCCCCTTCTTCCCTGGTCTCTTTCGACTTCTAGGCCCTAGCCCCACCTCGGCCGAGAGCTCCACGCCGCCGGCGATGTCGCCGTTGTGGCCACGGTCGCTGTAGCGCCCAACCGAGCACACCATCGTGCTCCCCACCTCACCAGGAGCACGCAGCACGCACCAACGCCTCCCCAAACCCCCTGCAACACTGATCCCGACCGCACCCGAACTCCGGCCGCCGCAGCCGAGCTCGCCGCCGTCAACTCCGGCCACCCCGAGCCCAACCACCACCACCAATAGTCACGGCTCAACCTCAGCAACACGTAGATGCCTTCCGCCGTCTATTTGGTTGCCGGAATGGCAAAAAGCACTTTCGCCGCCGTCTCGGGCCTCGCCGGCGTCATGTCGCCGGTGGGGTTTGACTTGTCCGACCTGGGGTTTGACCCCCCAGGGTCACTGACGCGTGGGCCCTGTCGGCCAGGTGGTTAGGTTAGCGCTAACTACTGTTAGTCAACCCCCCCTGACACTGACAGTGGGCCCCAGCGCCACTAACCCCTAATTAGGATTAATTTAATCCTGTTTAACCCCCCCTGTCACTGACGTGTGGGCCCCACACGTCAGGTTTGACCTCAGCCAGCCACAGTTGACCACTGACGTCATGCTGACGCAATAATTATATTTCTGGAATTAAATTAAATCAGGAAATTCCAGAATATTATTTAAACTTCAAAAATTCATAACTTTTATTCTGTAACTCCAAATTGGACAAATTATATATGAAAAATGATCAGAAAAATCCAATCTATCCATCTGTACTATTTTCATGCATGATCAAACAAGTTAAATTGATGTTTTAAGCAGAACAAGAAAAGGCACTTTAAAAGGCCATATTTGAATTTGAAATTTGAATCCTTGATTCAAATTTGTTCAAACACCCCTGGTTTTAGTTGCATTAGCCCAATACACTCATTTTGCCATGTCTCATGCATGCATCATATTGTTGCATACTGTTTGGTAATGCTTGTGTATCGGTGCTCTCTGCGGTAGGTTCTGTCCCCGAAGAGTACCCTGATTACCCTAGCGAAGAACCGTATCAGTGCATCGAACCATCAGGCAAGCAACCAACCATTTGATCATATCGATACAATCCCATGTTCTCGCTCCTGCTCTCTTTTACTGCATTAAGACAACGCGATTCAAACTGCTGTGTGCTACGGTAGTTGAACCCATTTCCTCTGCATGACCTGTCATTGCCACAGTAACTAGATGAAACTCACTAGCATGTGTAGGAGTTGATTGAGCCATATGTATGTGTTGTTCCTACCTTGCTATGCCTGCTACGCTTAGAGTCGTGTCAGGTCTGGTTCATCTGGGTGATGGGCTGGAGTGAAATGATCATGTCAGTATTAAGAGTGGTGTGGTGAACACGATTTGGTAAAGGTGTCGATGAGAGGCCATGTAGGAGTACATGGTGGGTTGTTTCATTGAAGCCGACCTTAAGCACTGAGATCTGTATGCGTGATTTAAGATACAGCTACTACCATGCATTGGGCCCTGAAATATGACCCCGCTCGACTTCTTATTCACCCTAGCTCTCTGTCCAGGAGTTGCAAGTAGTTTCTGGTGTTTGTAGCCTACTGGAGGCCGTGGACAGCGCTGACCATAGGGGTGGGCTGTGATGCGGTAGGTACGTGGCCGGGTGTACCGAATACCCGTTAGGTATCTCGGGAACCCTGTTCACATCGTTCGGGGCCGTATGGGAAACCTCGGCCGGACTCCCTGCGGATGGAACCTGAATAGGCGATAAACCTGGACTAGAGGCTTAAGTGTTTAGGTAGGTCGTGGTCTACACCCACGTCGGCTTTCGCTTGAAGTCTGCCGAGCACATGTCGTGTGCAGACGCTAAGTGGTGGAAACGTGTATGAAGAAGTACACCCCTGCAGGGTTATCATAATCTATTCGAATAGCCGCGTCCGCGGTAAAGGACTACTTGGTTGCCTATACAGTTCATAGACAAGTAAATGGAAACTGTTAAAAGCCTCAAGATAAGTGTGAGTGCCGAGGATGGCTCTTCCGTAGGAAGACGGAGGTGGATCCTCGGTAGTGTATTGAATTGGTGAGTAGTGGACTCGTGTGCGCAAAACCATTTCAAGTTGGAGTATCGTAGGATAGCCTAGCCAAGAGTCAAAGCTGGCTTGCTGCAATAACTCCACCAACCCTTCTTGATACTATGCATGTATGTAGGATCTGATGTAAGTCTTGCTGAGTACCTTTGTACTCATGTTGCTATAATCTACATTTTTACAGAAGACGCTGCAACCCCTTCTGATGGGTTCTATGTAGACGTTGACATCAACGAGTAGGCTAAAGACCCAGGTGGTGACCCTGAGCTTGTGAAGGACCACGTAGTATAGCTAGGCTTTCCAAGCCTCTTTTATTTTACTAGTTGTCTGTACTCAGACAAGTTACTTCCGCTGCTGGTTTGTATGACTGTATGACTTGTATGTGGGGTTGTGAGACCCGTACCTTTGTGTATGTTATGTATGGCTCACTGAGCCTTAAATAAAGTACTTGTGTCATAGAGTCATGTTGTGATGCTTCGTTGTGTTTGCACATATCGAGCATATTGTGTGTATGATTGAAATGCTTGGTATGTGTGGGATCTGACTATCTAGTTGTTTATCTTTAGTAGCCTCTCTTACCGGAAAATGTCTCCTAGTGTTACCGCTGAGCCATGGTAGCTTGCTACTGCTCTGGAACACTTAGGCTGGCCGGCATGTGTCCTTCTTCGTTCCTGTGTCTGTCCCTTCGGGGAAATGTCACGCTTTGAGTACCGGAGTCCTGTTAGCCCGCTACAGCCCGGTTTACCGGAGTCCTGCTAGCCCAGTGCTACAGCCCGGACCCACTTGCTGATGACCGACACGTTCGAAGCTGGGTCATGGATGCCTGTCCCTGTAAGTCTGTGCCACTTTGGGTTTACGACTAGTCATGTCAGCCCGGGCTCTTTATCATATGGATGCTAGCGACACTATCATATACGTGAGCCAACAGGCGCAAACGGTCCCGGGAAAAGGTAAGACGACACCCGTGGGGATACCGTGCGTGAGGCCGCAAAGTGATATGAGGTGTTACCAGCTAGATCGATGTGACATCGAGTCGGGGTCCTGACAGCGTTGGCATCAGAGCCGGACTGCCTGTAGGTTCTCCAAGCCAAACTGGTCGATGTTGAGTCTAGAAATTCTTTAGTTATATGTAGGGGAATTGTTTGTGGGATGGAACGTAAGGCTCTTTTTACTCCTTATACCTTATGATATTCTGATCTGAGTCAGTCCATTCTTCCACCGGGGGTTAAGGAATTAGGATCTGTTCTCTCTATCAGGATCACGAGTTACTAATCAGTAGTACCTTATAAGTTTGATGGATACAAGCCTAGTTCAGTTCTACTACCACATTATGTTGTTAGAATGGATCCAGAACTTTGATATGATGATGTTGAGTGTGTATGAAATCCTTTGTCAAATGTCTCAAAATCCTTTTGAGCATTTACAGCTGTTATGCTGCCGAAATTTTGCTAGAAATTCTAATGCCCTTGCATTATGATTGTGCTTTCAGATGGCCACTCGCGACCTCAATCAAGTGGTTCGCCTGACTCGATGCCTAGATGTACCCGGCCATACTGCTAAGTTGGTCAGGGTAATGACTGAGGCTGGATACCGCTGGTATCCCGAGTACACGGTCGAAGAGCAATTCCGAGACTTTAATCAAAGCCAGTATCTCTGCACTGTCAGGATATTTCCATCTTATCCTGGATCCACCGAGCCTCTTCATTGCTCCTATGGACTCGGAGTTACTATTGAGATGGCTGTGCAGGACGCCGCCTACTCTATGATGACCATTATGCGAGTCTGATCCGGTATATTTCGGGACTCTGATTTCCGGTATATGCCAGGATCACTTCCGGGAGCACAAGGGTATCTCCAGGCTATCTATGCTGACTCCACTCAGGAGGATTCACGGACTCGCACCACTGCTGAGATGCTCGAGGATAAGGACCGTGAAAATCGGGCCTTAAGGCTAGAGCTCTTCAATACCCGTGCTGACCACTGGGCCACTTTGACTCGGTTCGCACCAGCGGTACAAGCTGGATTCTCAGATATGCGCGATCTCTATCCTGTGAGATCTGCTCTGCCAGACGTGATGGTTTGGCGTGATGTAGGAGGCATCACCCCACCTCGCGGTCCCCGCAGGCCACCGTTTGTTGGTCCAAGGCCTCATCCTAGCCCCTATGGTCCACAAGCTCCGCGAGACCGTCTGTTTCCAGATGATCATGTTGAGCTTCCAGGCTATGGAGGTGACTTCTACGAGGACTACTACGGATCGGTCTGAGTTAGTGGTAGTATCACTAGTTCGCACTAGCTGTGTAGTCTATCGTCCCGCGTGACTCGTGGGATATGACCTAGTTTGTACTCCTTCCGGAGGTGTAGAAAAATAATGTATAGGAGCTTGGAATGCCTCCGATGAGATGTAATCCTCTTTTCACCGTAATAGTACTTTGTTTGGTCTTGTACTAAACCCTGTATGGTGTGTATGACGATGGAATAAAGAAGCAGTTTCTGTATCTACCATGTCATACGGATGATCATCTTGCATTCCGAGTTATTTCTTACATTATAAATCCTATGTCGGAATTTTACCATCCTGACTAAAACATTGTCTTGATTTCCTAGGATGGTCAACACGCGCGCTAACCCTGCTTCTCAAGAGCAGGCCGAAGGCAGTGAAGCCAGGGATGCAAATCTGCCTCATCCTCCTTCACTAGCCGAGGTCATGATGGAAGCTGAGAGAAACAAGCGGGAGACAAACCGTTTGTTGGAGCGTATTGAACAGAATACAGCACACCATCAGAGGGCTAACGTGGTGTCACTCAGTGATTTTATCAAATTGCATCCACCCACGTTCCACCACTCCGTCGAGCCTCTCGACGCTGATGACTGGCTTCGCAGTATCTCTCATAAACTGCGTTCCGCGCTGGTAGCGGAGGCTGACAAGGTCACCTTTGCTGCATATCATCTTGGAGGCCCCGCCAGTCTATGGTGGGAGAATTATGGAGCTATGCGCCCAGCGGGCCATGTCACTACTTGGGCTGAATTCAGCGAGGCTTTCCGTGAACATCACATTCCAGAGGGTCTCATGGACCGTAAACGTGAAGAATTTTGCAGTTTCACCCAAGGCCGACTTTCTGTGGATGCTTACAGCAGGGAGTTTGGTAATCTCGCACGATATGCAACCGAGGAAGTGTCTACCGATGCCAAGAAGCAAGCAAGGTTCCGTAAGGGCCTTAGTCCTGAGCTTCGCCGCGACCTCCGTCTGCATGAGTGCACATCTTTTTCGAAACTTGTCAACAAAGCCATCAGTGCTGAAACTGGTCAGACTGACTATGACGCAACACGCAAGCATGGCCGTGACATGGGTTCCTCATCCGGTGCTGGTCCTCAGAAGCGCCGCGTGTGGGTGCCCAACACCGCCCTGCCACCCAGGTTTACACCGAGGCCATCCTTCCAGGCGCCTCACCCCGTTCAACAGTCTGCTCCAGCCAAGCCCTATGGGGGTCCAACTAACAATGCTCCTCCACGTACCAGTTCCGTGACTTGTTTCAAGTGTGGGGAATCTGGTCACTATATGCGTGAGTGTCCCCAGACCAACCCCAATCAATCTGCTAAAGCTGTTGGCCGTGGCAAGCCGACAGGAAAAATATTCCACGCCAAGCCGGTCACCGCTTCACGTGGCCATGTCAACTGTATCTCTGCCGAAGAAGCTCAAGAGGATCCCAACGTTGTTCTCGGTACGCTTCTTGTTAACTGCCACCCGGCATCTGTTCTTTTCGATACAGGAGCCTCTCATTCTTTTATATCCGAAAGTTATGCTCGTTTGCATAACGTTGCATTCTGTGACATGCCATCCACTATGGAAATCTCTACCCCTGGTTCTAGATGGCAGACCTCTAGGGTAAGTTATGGAAATGAAATCCAAGTCAACAGACTTGTTTTCCTCGCGTCTTTGATAGCCCTTAAATCTTCAGATATTAATATCATTCTGGGTATGGACTGGATGTCGGCTCATCATGCCCAAATCGATTGCTTCTCTAGGACTGTTCAACTCACCCATCCTTCGGGAGAAATAGTCAATGTCTTGACCCGAATAGCCAAGCGACAATTATATTCTCTTAACGCCAGCCCTTTGCCAGACCTTGAGGACGTTCCGGTAGTCCGTGACTTCCCGGATGTCTTTCCAGAGGAATTGCCAGGTGTTCCACCTGACAGGGATGTTGAGTTTGTAATAGACCTCATTCCAGGAACCGTTCCGATTGCTAGAAGACCTTATAAGATGGCACCCCTAGAACTAGCCGAGCTTAAGAAACAACTCGATGAGTCCTTGAAAAAGGGTTTCATCCGACCTAGCTCATCTCCGTGGGCTTGCCCCGTCCTATTCGTCAAGAAGAAGGATGGTACGGACCGGATGGTTGTAGATTACAGACCTGTCAACTTGGTCACAATCAAGAACAAATATCCGCTTCCCAGGATCAACGACCTGTACGATCAGCTCGCTGGATCCTCAGTCTTCTCCAAAATGGATTTGAGGTTGGGCTACCATCAAATCAAAATCAGAAACGGGGACATTCCTAAAACGGCCTTTGTTACTCGTTATGGCCAATACGAGTACACCGTCATGTCCTTCGGATTAACCAACGCTCCAGCCACCTTTTCTCGGTTAATGAACTCAATCTTCATGGAGTATTTGGATAAATTCGTCGTGGTTTACCTCGATGATATACTCATCTACTCCAAGAACGAGGAAGAACATGCCGAACATCTAAGGCTAGTGTTGCAAAAACTTCGAGAGCATCGCCTTTATGCCAAATTTTCTAAATGTGAATTCTGGTTGTCAGAAGTGACCTATCTGGGTCATGTAATATCTGGTAAAGGTATTGCTGTTAACCCTGAGCGAGTTCAAGCCGTCCTTAACTGGACTCCACCTGAATCAGTCAAGCAAGTTCGGAGTTTTCTAGGCTTAGCGAGCTATTGTCGTCGCTTTGTCGAGAACTTCTCCAAGGTTGCTAAACCTCTAACCGAGCTCCTCAAGAAAGATAAAAGGTTCGAATGGACTCCACAATGTGAGCACAGCTTTCAGGAACTGAAAAGACGCCTGACTTCTGCTCCCGTACTGGTATCGCCAGACTTCTCTAAGGACTTTGTTATCTACTGCGACGCCTCGCGACAAGGACTAGGTTGCATTCTCATGCAAGATCGACACGTAATTGCCTACGCTTCACGGCAGTTGCACCCACATGAGGAGAATTATCCTACTCATGATCTAGAGCTTGCAGTCGTAGTCTATGCACTTAAGACCTGGCGACATTACCTCCTCGGTAATCGTTGCGAAATATTCACTGATCACCAAAGTCTGAAGTACATCTTCACCCAACCGGATTTGAATCTCAGGCAGAGACGTTGGGTTGAATTGATCACAGACTTCGACTTAGGAATAACCTACACCCCAGGGAAAGCCAACGTCATGGCTGATGCGCTAAGTCGTAAATCTTATTGTAACAATCTGATGTTACAACAAAGTCAACCGCTTCTCCATGAGGAATTTCGGAAGCTTAACCTTCACATTGTTCCTCAAGGATTTCTCTCCACCTTGGTGGCGAAACCTACTCTTACGGATCAAATCATTGCTGCCCAGAAGCGAGATAAGGGAATAGCTAAGATCAAGGAGAACATTGCTAACGGAGGTGCTAGTTGTTTCTCCACAAATTATCATGGTGTTGTGTACTTTGAGAACCGTCTAGTGGTTCCCAAGAACCAGCATCTACGGCAGTTGATCCTTAAGGAGGCTCATGAATCTCCTCTCACTATTCATCCCGGTAGTACTAAGATGTATCAGGACCTACGCCAGAGGTTCTGGTGGACTAGGATGAAGAGAGAAATTGCTCAGTATATTGCTAACTGCGACGTCTGTCGTCGTGTAAAAGCAGAGCATCAACGGCCTGCTGGCACCCTTCAACCCCTAGCTATTCCTGAATGGAAATGGGATAAAATTGGTATGGATTTCATTACCGGTTTTCCCAGGACCAAGAGAGGGAATAATGCTATCTTTGTCGTTGTCGATCGTCTTTCCAAAGTAGCCCATTTCTTACCTGTTCGTGAGAGTATAACCGCCAGTCAATTGGCAGACTTATACATCTCCCGAATAGTGTCCCTCCATGGTGTTCCTTTGGAAATTAACTCGGATCGAGGAAGTCTTTTCACCTCTCGATTTTGGGAAAGTTTCCAGAATGCTATGGGAACCCGTCTCTCCTTTAGCACCGCCTTCCACCCTCAGTCGAGCGGTCAAGTGGAACGCGTCAACCAAATTCTAGAAGACATGCTTCGAGCCTCTGTTATCTCATTCGGAATGGACTGGGAGAAGTGCCTTCCATTTGCCGAATTCGCTTATAACAACAGCTATCAATCTAGCTTGGGTAAAGCCCCTTTTGAAGTTCTCTATGGACGACGATGTCGAACACCCCTTAACTGGTCAGAGACCGGGGAAAGACAATTCTTTGGCCCGGATATGATTCAGGAAGCAGAAGAACAAGTTCGCATCATTCGGGAAAAGTTGAAAACAGCCCAATCCCGTCAAAAGAGTCAATATGACCGAAAACATAAGGCTATGACTTTCGAGGTTGACGAGAAGGCTTATCTTCGGGTCACCCCTCTGAGGGGAACCCATCGTTTCGGCATCAAAGGCAAATTGGCTCCTCGTTACATTGGACCTTTTCGCATTCTCGCCAAACGAGGAGAAGTTGCCTACCAGTTGGAACTACCTCCGCACCTCTCCAGAGTTCACGACGTCTTCCACGTTTCTCAACTCAGGCGTTGCTTCTCGGATCCTATCCGTGAAGTGGACCACGAAACGCTTGATCTCCAGGATAATCTTACATATCGAGAGTACCCCATTCGTATCCTCGATCAGGCCGAGCGTACCACTCGACGCCAGAACATCAAGTTCCTCAAAGTTCAATGGTCGCACCATTCTGAGGATGAAGCAACTTGGGAAAGGGAGGATCGTCTTCGACTCGAGTACCCCGCCTTCTTCCCGGAGGAACCCAAATCTCGGGATGAGATTCTTTTGAGTGGGGGTGAGTTGTCACAACCTAGCTAGTCATGCATTAGAGTGTTGCATCATGTTTACTCTTTCATCAGAAACTTGAAATGGGGATGACAGAACCCCCAGTCCCCTCTGAAACCAACTAGGGTTTACTAAAATAATTTTCAATGAACCTGAAATGCCCTTCTAAAATGCCCATCATTTTTGTCTTGGTTCAGAACCTCTGCCAAAAGTGGTGCACATTTTCCTAGGCCATCTTAGGGTTTTTGAATTAATTCATAAATATTTGAATTTGGGCATTTAAAATAATATAAAATATTTAAATGCTCAAATATCTCCAAACTAAAATGTTTCATGTTGGAAATAATCCAACTATGGGCCAGGAATAGTTTGGTGATTTTTGAACTTGCCTAGGTATTTTTTTTAATTCAACAAAGTTGCAGATATATTAAATAAAACAAAAACAGAAAAATATATAACAGGAGGAGCTTACCTGGGCTCCTCCACTGTGCGGCCCAGCCAGCTGGCTGGCCCAGCCGGCAGCCGGCCCAGCCCACCTCCCTCCTCTGTCGTCTTCGCCCCGACAGAGGGAGGGGAGTGTGGCCGGCGCGCGCGCATGGCCACCGCGCCACGCCACCTGCTCGCCTGCTTGCCTGGCCTCCCCTCCTCGCTCGACTCCCTGGACGACGCCACGCCCTCCCCCCTGCTCTCTCTCACTCTCCCCCGGCTCTCCTCTCCTCTCCCTCGCTCTCTCTCTCGCCCGGCCGAACACCACACTCGCCGCCGTTCGCCATAGCCACCGTCTCCGACCACCCCTCGCTCCCCCGACTAGCTCAGGAGCTCCGCCACGACTCCCTCTTCCTCCCCACCGCTCCACAGCTCCCCGGAAGCCCTGCATCGCCGCCACGTCGCCGTTCCCCTCTTCGGGCTCCGACCACCGTCGCCGTCGAATTCACCGTCTCCAGTGCGTCCCCGAGCCCGCTTCGACGCCCACTACAACCGCGGTGAGCTACGCCACCGTTTCCCCCTCTCCTTCCCCTCGTTCCCTCACCGTAGCCACCTCCCCACCACGGCCGAACCTCCGCCGTCGCCGAGCTCGCCGTCGACGCAGCTCCGGTGACCATTTGGTCACCCCGGCGAGTCCAACAAGTTCGCAAGACCCCGTAGAGCATCCCTAGCGCCTCGCTTTGCTCGACTTCGAGCTCCAGCACCGTTCCCGTGCACGACCGAACCCCGGCGGCCGCAGCCGAGCTCGCCGCCGTCGACTCCGGCCACCCCGACCCCAACGGGCTCCGCCAAGAGCTGCGGGTTGGCCTCAGCTCCACTCCGGTGGTCTCCGCAGTCCGTTTGGTGGCCGAAATGACCAAAACCACTTCCGCCGCCGCGTCGGGCTCGCCGGCGGCTAAACGCCGGTGCAGCCGACTTGGGTTTGACCACGGGTGGGCCCTGGTTGACTCCCCTGAGTCAATGACAGGTGGGGCCCAGCCCTATTAATTAAACAGGATTAGTTTTAATTAAGTTTTAATTAAAATAATCACCCTGACATGCGGGACCCACTGTCAGGTTTGACCTGGACCAGTTCCGTTGACCTGCTGACGTCACACTGACGTCAGGCTGACGCAGTAATTGATTTTCTGGATTTAATTTAAATCAGGAAATTCCAGAATATTATTTAAACTTCAAAAATTCATAACTTTTATTCTGTAACTCCAAATTGGACAAATTATATATGAAAAATGATCAGAAAAATCCAATCTATCCATCTGTACTATTTTCATGCATGATCAAACAAGTTAAATTGATGTTTTAAGCAGAACAAGAAAAGGCACTTTAAAAGGCCATATTTGAATTTGAAATTTGAATCCTTGATTCAAATTTGTTCAAACACCCCTGGTTTTAGTTGCATTAGCCCAATACACTCATTTTGCCATGTCTCATGCATGCATCATATTGTTGCATACTGTTTGGTAATGCTTGTGTATCGGTGCTCTCTGCGGCAGGTTCTGTCCCCGAAGAGTACCTTGATTACCCTAGCGAAGAACCGTATCAGTGCATCGAACCATCAGGCAAGCAACCAACCATTTGATCATATCGATACAATCCCATGTTCTCGCTCCTGCTCTCTTTTACTGCATTAAGACAACGCGATTCAAACTGCTGTGTGCTACGGTAGTTGAACCCATTTCCTCTGCATGACCTGTCATTGCCACAGTAACTAGATGAAACTCACTAGCATGTGTAGGAGTTGATTGAGCCATATGTATGTGTTGTTCCTACCTTGCTATGCCTGCTACGCTTAGAGTCGTGTCAGGTCTGGTTCATCTGGGTGATGGGCTGGAGTGAAATGATCATGTCGGTAATAAGAGTGGTGTGGTGAACACGATTTGGTAAAGGTGTCGATGAGAGGCCATGTAGGAGTACATGGTGGGTTGTTTCATTGAAGCCGACCTTAAGCACTGAGATCTGTATGCGTGATTTAAGATACAGCTACTACCATGCATTGGGCCCTGAGATATGACCCCGCTCGACTTCTTATTCACCCTAGCTCTCTGTCCAGGAGTTGCAAGTAGTTTCTGGTGTTTGTAGCCTACTGGAGGCCGTGGACAGCGCTGACCGTAGGGGTGGGCTGTGATGCGGTAGGTACGTGGCCGGGTGTACCGAATACCCGTTAGGTATCTCGGGAACCCTGTTCACATCGTTCGGGGCCGTATGGGAAACCTCGGCCGGACTCCCTGCGGATGGAACCTGAATAGGCGATAAACCTGGACTAGAGGCTTAAGTGTTTAGGTAGGTCGTGGTCTACACCCACGTCGGCTTTCGCTTGAAGTCTGCCGAGCACATGTCGTGTGCAGACGCTAAGTGGTGGAAACATGTATGAAGAAGTACACCCCTGCAGGGTTATCATAATCTATTCGAATAGCCGCGTCCGCGGTAAAGCACTACTTGGTTGCCTATACAGTTCATAGACAAGTAAATGGAAACTGTTAAAAGCCTCAAGATAAGTGTGAGTGCCGAGGATGGCTCTTCCGTAGGAAGACGGAGGTGGATCCTCGGTAGTGTATTGAATTGGTGAGTAGTGGACTCGTGTGCGCAAAACCATTTCAAGTTGGAGTATCGTAGGATAGCCTAGCCAAGAGTCAAAGCTGGCTTGCTGCAATAACTCCACCAACCCTTCTTCATACTATGCATGTATGTAGGATCTGATGTAAGTCTTGCTGAGTACCTTTGTACTCATGTTGCTATAATCTACATTTTTACAGAAGACGCTGCAACCCCTTCTGATGGGTTCTATGTAGACGTTGACATCAACGAATAGGCTAAAGACCCAGGTGGTGACCCTGAGCTTGTGAAGGACCACGTAGTATAGCTAGGCTTTCCAAGCCTCTTTTATTTTACTAGTTGTCTGTACCCAGACAAGTTATTCCGCTGCTGGTTTGTATGACTGTATGACTTGTATGTGAGGTCGTGAGACCCGTACCTTTGTGTATGTTATGTATGGTTCACTGAGCCTTAAATAAAGTACTTGTGTCGTAGAGTCATGTTGTGATGCTTCGTTGTATTTGCACATATCGAGCATATTGTGTGTATGATTGAAATGCTTGGTATGTGTGGGATCTGACTATCTAGTTGTTTATCTTTAGTAGCCTCTCTTACCGGGAAATGTCTCCTAGTGTTACCGTTGAGCCATGGTAGCTTGCTACTGCTCTGGAACACTTAGGCTGGCCGGCATGTGTCCTTCTTCGTTCCTGTGTCTGTCCCTTCGGAGAAATGTCACGCTTTGAGTACCGGAGTCCTGTTAGCCCGCTACAGCCCGGTTTACCGGAGTCCTGCTAGCCCAGTGCTACAGCCCGGACCCACTTGCTGATGACCGACACGTTCGAAGCTGGGTCATGGATGCCTGTCCCTGTAAGTCTGTGCCACTTTGGGTTTACGACTAGTCATGTCAGCCCGGGCTCTTTATCATATGGATGCTAGCGACACTATCATATACGTGAGCCAAAAGGCGCAAACGGTCCCGGGCAAAGGTAAGGCGACACCCGTGGGGATACCGTGCGTGAGGCCGCAAAGTGATATGAGGTGTTACCAGCTAGATCGATGTGACATCGAGTCGGGGTCCTAACAAAACCGGTTTCCTTAGAAAATCTTTTCGCTAGGGTTGCCTCAAAATGCATGCCCTCATTTCAAGATTCATAGCCATCCTCCCGGTGAGTCGATGAGCCCCAATGCTCTCTTGCCACTCTTCATTGGTGGTCGGGTTTCCGTTGGTGGAACCCCCAACACCGCCTCTGGCCTGAAGCGCAAGCATGAGTTCTTTTGTTCAAGTGTGTGTCTACTTGTCTTGTTCCCAAGATCGTGGCGTGGTGAGAAACTTTGCTATTGCCCTCGTGTTGAGGATGCGCTCCTACCATGGAATTAGTATTAGTTGACTCCGCGTGCCCCTAAACAAACTGGCCTCACCAGGAATTTCTCGCACTGCATGCATGTATATTTATTCGAATTCTTTTTTTAGATGATATTTATTCGATTCTGGCTAGAAGCCCCAACAGATTTGAAGGAGACGAAGCACAAATGAAACGTTCTTAATAAACCTCACATCTCAACAACCGGAAAAACAAGCGTCCCCATCTACCACTGGTGGATCATATCGTATGCAGAACCGGAAGGAAAGAGACACGGAGCTGGTCACACCAATCCAGCTGCTTGATCCAGCTATTGCTCTCCAGCTTATGTACATGACCGGTTCACATATCAGTCAAGTCAACCCATGTAACCATCAGGCTAATGTTTGTTACTACTATTCTGTATCATATCATTACCAACGCCCTTTGATTAATTTTCGAAGCCACTGGGAGGAAAAGGAGTACAGCCTGCGGATTCAATGACGCTTAAGATTGGTGGCAACTACCGGTGTATAGTAACGTTCCAACGAAGCCAAAATACATTGTTAACTTTAAGCACGCGGCAACATATGCATTCTTGGCCAAGGCTAGGTCTTCAAAATTCAAATGCCCACCTATATAAGTAGCTTCATGCTGGAGCTATGGCAACACGCCAACACGCATTCTCCACCGATCGACCACTTACATTTCTCTCTTCCCATCCAATCTTAGTCGAGCAAGCAAGCTAGCTTCGAAAAAATGGCGACTGTTGCTGCAAAGCTGGGCGTTCTAATGGCTTGTGCATTGCTGCTCCTCGCCGTCGAGTGCCAGGCCAGCCCTTTCTGGCCACTCGAGGTCGGGTTCTACCACGACAAGTGCCCCCAAGCGGAGGCCGTTGTCAAGGGCGTCATGGAGAAGGCCATCTCCCAGAACCCCGGCAATGGCGCCGCCATGATCCGCATGCTCTTCCACGACTGTTTCGTCGAGGTACTGCAAGAAACGAATTTGCAAACGTATACTATATACAGCCGATTGGTCAGGCTTGATTAATTTGGTTGAGATGTTGATGACTAGGGCTGTGATGCTTCCGTCCTCCTCGACCCAACCCCGTTCAGCCCGACGCCGGAGAAGCTCAGCCCGCCGAACGACCCTTCCCTGCGCGGCTTCGAGCTGATTGACGCGATCAAGGACGCCGTCGAGGCAGCCTGCCCGGGCGTCGTCTCCTGCGCAGACATCGTCGCCTTCGCGGCCCGTGACGCGTCCTGCATCCTTAGCAGGGGCAAGGTAAACTTCAAAATGCCGTCCGGCCGCCGCGACGGCACCTTCTCCAACGCCTCCGAGCCGCTCAAGTTTCTGGTCCCACCGGCGTCCAACCTCAGCGACCTCGTCGACAGCTTCGTCGTCAAGGGCCTCAACACGGAGGACCTGGTCATCCTCTCCGGCGCGCACACCATCGGGCGCTCCCACTGCTCCTCCTTCGTTCCCGACCGCCTCAACGCCCCCTCCGACATCAACGGCAGCCTCGCCGCGTTCCTGAGGAGGCAGTGCCCGGCCGACGCGACTTCGGGAGGCAACGACCCGACGGTGATGCAGGACGTGGTGACGCCCAACAAGCTGGACAGGCAGTACTACAAGAACGTGTTGTCGCACACGGTGCTCTTCACCTCCGATGCAGCGCTCATGACGTCGGAGGAGACGGCGAGAATGGTGGTGGACAACGCCAACATCCCCGGATGGTGGGAGGACAGGTTCGAGAAGGCCATGGTGAAGATGGCCGGCATCGAGGTCAAGACCGGCTACCAGGGCCAGATCAGGAAGAACTGCCGCGCAATCAACCACTACTAAGTGGAGTGGTACAGCTGCGCACGTACGTGAGCATGCATGGTGAAAGAGATCACTCAATCTCGACTTAATTCTTTGCTCTAACCTGCAATCGAGTTCATGTTGTAAAATTTGGCAATATTCTTTCACTGCGCTCTTTTTCTTAATTGTCGTTTTCCCTTTGGTTATTTCTTTGTTCAATTCTCTCCGAGCTACGGAATTCTTTGTGTATATGGTGTAGTACATGTGTGACTGCAAAGCAATCTTGTTATAATATTCTGTATTTGAAATAATAAAGTGATGCATGCAACAATTTTCTTTCTCTTGAAGATGCATTACGGTATTCACAATAATAACGATACACAAATGATACGCATGCAATCAATGGAAGACAAGGAGGATACAAACCGATTGTACTACTGCATGCCGCCCTTGCCGCGATTACCAAACTTTCCAATTTTGTGGCCAGCGGCACCCACACTTGCACCCATCAACCTGCTTCCTCGCCTTCACAGCTCTCTCCCACTTGCAGCGCCATCCCCATCTCCGGCGAGGTACTGGATCGGCCTCGCCGTCTCGTTTCTCATGTCGTCCCTGCCTTTAGCCTTGCTGTGAAGTCCAATGACGCCAAAAAAAAAATCAGGCACCTGAGTTAGCAGACTCGTGAACTACCTCGGTGCATAACTACAATCGATTCCGTTATGATTTTCTATGTACTCCCTCTAGTGTCAAAAACCCTCTTATATTATGGGACGAAGGGAGTAATTAACAACACTACTGCACTAGAAACGAACAAAAGGACTATGTGCGTGTCCAATCGGAAATCTGAATTTATCAGTAGGCCGTGTTGGAAACGAGAGTTTTGGCAATGCTACTCGATGTATTGATCGGTACATAGCACACGTATATATGGAGTATAAAGTGGGCCACAACCTCAACTATACAATGACTAGGAGGTGGGCCGAGCTATACAATATACATGCACAAACCATATGTTCAACACCCCTCCCCCTAGTCGAAGCGTCGCCGGAGACGCAAAGACTGGACCTGAACTCCTCGAAAACAGAAGTAGGCAGTCCGTTCGTCGTGACATCAGCGAACTGTTGCGCCGTCGGGACGTGGAGGACCCGGATGCGCCCAAGAGCCACCTGCTCATGAACAAAGTGTATGTCGAGCTCAATACGCTTCGTTCGACGATGGTGGGCCAGGTTGGCGGAGAGGTACACGGCGGAGACGTCGTCGCAGTAGACGAGTGTGGCCTTGTGAACATCACAAAGCAACTCCTGGAACAGCTGACAAAGCCAAGAGCATTCAGCAACGGCGTTAGCCACTGCCCAATACTCTACCTCGGCACTCGAGCAGGAGACGGTGGGCTGTCGCTTGGAGGACCAAGAGATCAGGAACGGCCCAAGGTAGACACAGTACCCCGAGGTGGAGCGTCGTGTGTCCGGGCAGCCAGCCCAGTCCGCATCAGAGTCAGCGACGGGGCCGGTGGAGGCGGAGGCCGTCAGCGTAAGTCCCATGGACGGGGTGCCGCGTATGTAACGGATGATACGCTTCACCAGGGTCCAGTGAGAGTCGCGTCGAGCATGCATGTGAAGACAGATCTGCTGAACAGCATACTGCAAGTTGGGACGCGTCGGGGTCAGGTACTGCAGAGCACCCACAATGGAGCGATGGAAGGCCGCATCGGATGCGGGTGTACCCTCCAGAGCGGAAACCTTGGCCTTGGTGTCGACGGGCGTGGGAGCGGGCTTGCAGTTAAGCATGCCAGCTCGCTCAAGAAGCTCATGGGCGTAGCGCTGCTGGTGCAGGAAGAACCCAGCTGGCCGTCGAACCACCTCAATGCCAAGGAAGTAATGCAGGGGCCCCAAGTCCTTCAGGGCAAACTCATCGCGAAGACGAGCAGTGAGCCGCTGAAGGAGCGCGGCAGTGGATGCCGTCAGGATGATGTCATCAACGTAGAGTAGCAGGTAGGCTGTGTCAACTCCGTGATGGTACACGAAGATGGCACATCGGAGCGAGTCGATGTAAATCCGAGCATCTGCAGGAGGGCAGTGATGCGCTGGTACCAGGCCCGAGGTGCCTGCTTCAACCCGTAAAGGGAACGGGAGAGCAAGCACACATGGTCTGAATGCGTGGCGTCGACGAAGCCGGTGGGCTGCTCACAGAACACCTGCTCAGCGAGGTGGCCATGCAAGAAGGCGTTGGAAATGTCCAACTGATGCACAGGCCAAGCTCGGGAGACGGCAAGCTGAAGCACGGTGCGGATCGTGCCCGGTTTAACAACCGGGGCAAAGGTGTCGGTTAAGTCCACGCCCGCATGTTGCCGAAAGCCCCGAACCACCCAGCGAGCTTTGTAGTGCTCGAGAGTGCCATCCGGGAAAGTCTTGTGCTGAAAGACCCACTTACCCGTGATGATGTTAGCACGAGGCGGCCGAGGGACAAGCTGCCAGGTGCGGTTCCGCTGGAGCGCGTCGAACTCTTCCTGCATCGCAGCGAGCCAATGAGGATCCCGAAGGGCGGCTCGAGCTAACGATGGGAGAGGGGACGGCTCAGAGACTGAAGCAGCGAGAAGGTACTCATCACTGGGGTACCGCGTGCTCGGCTGGAGAGTACCAGCCCGAGAGCGAGTCATCGGGCGGGGCAGCGAGTCCGGGGCAGCAGCGGGCGATGACGAAGAAGAGCCCACTACCTCCGAGGCCGCGGGCGAGACCGCGGGTGAGGCAGCCGCGGGCGAGGCCGCGGGCAAGGCGACAGGAGACGCCGAGAGGAGCATCAGGGACGCCTGGGGCATCGTGGGAGCCGAGGACGCCAAGGGCGCCGGGGGGTGTGACCCCTGAGGCAGCCAAGTGGGAAGGAACTCAACCCGTGGCGCGGGGGGCACCGTCAAAACCAGGAGGCGGCCCAATAGAGGCACGTGAGCGGCCATCACCTGGAGTGGGCAAGGCCGCAACATCCGAAGGTACCTGCTGAAATGGAAAAACTATCTCATCAAAGTAAACATGTCGAGAAGTGATCACCCGATGTGAGATAAGATCGTAGCAGTGGTAGCCTTTGGTGTTGGAGGGATAGCTGAGGAAGATGCAGGCCACGGACCGAGGTGCGAGCTTATGTGGAGTAGTGGAAGCGATGCTAGGGTAGCATAAGCAACCGAAGATGCAGAGCTCAGTGTAGGAGGGTGGCGTGCCGAACAAGAGGTGAGGAGATGCAAAATTCCCGCGAGTGCGACAAGGACGAATGTTGATGAGTAGTGAGGCGGTGGCAAGCGCGTCGGGCCAAAAACATGGTGGCACGTTGGCATGAAAGAGGAGGGTGCAGACGCAGTCATTAAGAGTGCGAAGTACACGCTCAGCGCGGCCATTCTGTTGCGAAGTGTATGGGCAAGTGAGAAGAAAAATCGTGCCGTGTGTGGCGAGAAGGTTGCAGATCGCAAGATTATCAAACTCCTTCCCGTTGTCTATTTTCAACGCATGGATGGGACGCCCAAACTGAGTAGATACATAAGGGTAGAAAGCGGTGAGAGTGGCAACACCATCTGACTTTCGCCGCAAAGGGAAGGTCCACACATAGTGCAAAAAATCATCAGGTATGACAAGATAAAAAAGATAGCCTGTGTTACTTGCAACAGGAAAGGTCCAAACATCACTATGAATTAACTCAAACGAGTATGATGCAACATGCGAGGAAGAGCTAAAAGGAAGACCAACATGTTTGGCTAGACGACAAGCATGACAAGTGTGATCGTCGATCTTATTACACGTGAATGAAAAACTGCGAATAATATGACGAAGGGTGGCGGTGTTGGGATGACCGAGACGAGCGTGCCAAAGGTCCACTCCGGCGGAAAGAGCCATGGGTGCCGCGATGGAGGAGGTGGATGAGTGGACCGGGTAGAGCTCGTCGGGGCTGTCACATCGGTGGAGCACCATCCGGGTACGGGCATCCTTAACAGAAAAGACAAACATGTCAAATTCCACGGTGACAGGATTTTCACGTGTAAGAGAACGAACGGAAACAAGATTTTTAATAATGTCATGAGAGACAAATACGCTAGAAAGATATAATGGCATGGAGTTAGATGGAAAAGCAGCATGACCGACATGAGTAATGGGCATGGAGGAACCGTCGCCCATGGTAATGCGAGCAGGGGTGTGAACGGGGTGAGAGGTAAGAAGGTTACCGGGGTTGGCGGCCATGTGAGCCGTGGCTCCGGTGTCCATGTACCAGTCGCTACCGCCAGTGTACTGCTGCAGCGTGGGGGCGGTGTGGAGAGCTGCAAGAAGGGCGAGGTCCCAAGGCGCCGGCGGGAGGGCCGGGGCTGACGGCAGTGGTTTTGGAGGCAGCGCCGCGAGGAGCGGCGGGTACCCACCAGCCGACGACGGCAGCGCGGGCGCGTACGGCTATGGGGCCGTGTAGAGCGCTTGATGAGAGGCCGGGCGGGCGCCGAAGAAACCGTGGACGGGGGCGTGCGGTATAGGCATGGAGTACACGTGAACGACCCCCGTCCAAGGGTTCTGGCCGACCTGCCAAGGCGCCGATGGGAGGGGCTGGTGCGGGTGGCGCGGCACCCCACCCTGGACGGCCTGCGGCTGATGCTGCTGCTTGCGGCCGCCACGGCCACGGCGGCCCCCACGGCGCTCGGCGGGGGGCGGGGGCAGCGCCGGCTGGTGCTGCGGGTAGGGGAACCCTGGCGGCTGGCGGCGCCTGGAAGGGGCCCGAGGCAGGCCGCGGCGGGGGAGCCGGGATGGTCGGTGGCGCGCCACCGCGGGTACCAGCGGTGAGGGCCGTGTGGGTAGCCCGTGTGTGCGACATCCGCATCCTCCTCTTCTCCAGCTTCAGGTACACGACGATCTTGGGAAGGTCGGTTGGCGATGAGGGGGATGTTGGAGGCGGCGTTCCCGAAGTCGTCGTTCAGGCCGGCGATGAGGGTGCTGAGAAGAAGCTTGTCGAAGACCGTCTCACCGAGGTCACGGAGCTCGTCAACGAGCTTCTTGGCGCATGCAGTAGTCGTCAACGGACGAGTCGAGCTACTGGCACCCAAAGAACTCACCGTGCAAGAAAACCTTGCGCTAGAGCGCGTTATCGGTGAAGAGGCCGTTGAGCTTGGTCCAAACGGCGTGCGCATCATCATCGGTGGAGACCACCGTGTGGAAGAGGTCCGTCGAGATGGTGGTGTAGAACCAACGGATGAGGATGGCGTCGATGGACATCCACTCCTCATCGTCCTCCATGAGGCGGGAATCCACAGAGCCATCGATGTGATCCCGGAGGTTGTACTCACGGAACACAAGGGAGAAGTACGTCTTCCAGACGTAGTAGGTGGAGATGAGATGATCGAGGACGACGGGAACCCTAGCGAGGATGTTGAGATCGCGGATGATGACGGGGTCGGGGCCGTCGAACGGGTTGGTGCGGCGGCTGCGGGTGGTGCCGGAGGAACCGGGAGAGGCCATGGGCTCGGGAGGAGAGGTGGTGCGGCGGCATGCAGGGAGGGCGGCGCGGCTTAGGGCGGCGCGGCGTGGCGTGGAGTAGGCGGAAGCGTGGGGAAGGGGGCGGCGGCGGCGCGGCGGCGGCGGGTGGTGGCAGCGGCGGCGGCGGCGATTAGATCGCGGCGGCAGCGGCGGCAAGGGTTAGGGTTAGGATCGCAGGTATGATACCATGTTAGAAACAAGAGTTTTGGCAATGCTACTCGATGTATTGATGGGTGCATAGCGCACGTATATATGAAATACAAAGTCGGCCACAACCTTAACTATACAATGACTAGGAGGTGAGCCGAGCTATACAATACACATGCACAAACCATATGTTCAATAGGCCGCATGCGTCGGTGTGAGCAAGTGCACTGTGCATGCGTCTGCTAATGATCACGTGTGCTTTTTTTAGGTACTGATGATCATGTGTTCTGTGTGCGCCCGCGAGTTGAGACAAAGTTACCATGACAAAAAGAAATTGACGAGATCTTAACCCCTGCCATGAATCAATTCATGGTACTGCCTCCGTCAATATAAGATGTTATTATAACTAAGTAGCATAACGAACTAGCATTTTTTTAACGAACGAGTTCATTGCCAGAAGGCAGAGCAAGTGAAATGTCGCTGCAGTGTTCGATATGCCTAGAAGATTGCTTCCACGCGCTCTCCTACATACGCCTACATACAGCTAGCAAGATCATTGAAAATTTAACAAATCCCATCCTCCAGTTTTCTGTTTTCTCTACACGCTTTGCGTAGAAAGCGAACGTACCCGCATAGAAAAAGGCATCAAATTCTTCTCAAGGTCTCTTTTTCTCCTCAAAGAGAGTAAAAGAGGCTAAAAATAGCAAGCGAATGCGTGTGACTTTGTGAAGATATTTTTTTTATACAAAAGTGCAAACTACCTCCAAATGGCAGAATGTCATGTATTTAAAAACAAAACCAAATGCTCGGATGACATGTTCTTGGGAACGAGTAAACCTTACATAGTCGCATTGTAACCTTGAACTATTGACGGCTTATACATGGTCAAACTGGTTCTAACACTCAATCATTCACTAATTTTAAGCATGGCAAAAATTGACAAAATTTCAAGAGGGTGCCCGGAATTTTTGCATTTCTTTGTTTAATTTAGGACATCAAATCACTACTGGAATTTCCAAGGCACTCGGCAAAGGTCAAAACGCATGGCAAAGTGTTTGCTGAGTTCCACACTCACAAACACAACTCGGCTGACCACTAGTTGGCAAAGGCAAGTTTCCCGAGTTCTTTTCCACGGGCACTCGGCAAACACCATGGCGAATCTTTGCCGAGTGCAAAAAATGAAAACTCGTCGAACTATGTGTGTGGATGAAACGGCCGGCATCAGTTCCACGTGGCACAGGTGCTTTACCGGGTGCATGCACTCAGCAAAAGGGGCATGGATTTGGCCGAAATTACTGTTCTGACCTTGTTAGCGTTTGTCGTCGCAAACAGAATCGGACACGAGAGTATTTCACGATTTGACCCTTTTAGAAACGCCAGGGCCCGTGGCGTTTCTGGTCAACACGGAAACGCCGAACCAGCTAGCGTTTCTTCCCTGGCCCACTGCCAGGCCGAGAACGCCCAGAAACGCCGAGGCATCTAGCGTTTCTTCAAACGTCAAGGTCTATGGCGTTTTTGGTGCAGATATTTTAGGTGGTCGTGGGCCTTTCACCCACCACTCACCACTCACTCTCTTCTTCCCCATTGGCCTAACCCGGACTCTTGCCCTTTCCCCCCTTTGTGTCCCTCACTTAGCCCCTCTCAAGTCCTTGCAAATCGGTTAGATTGGTCCGTGAATCCGGTGTCATTCCGTTCCTTGAGGTAACCTCCTTCATTTCACAAATTTTTATTGGTTGGATTTGTCTATTTGTATTGTTTTGTTCATGTGGTTCCTAACCCTAGTTTTGAAGATGGTTCTATAATATGATGTTCTTGAGTATTGTTGTTCCAGTATGTTGCATTGTGATGTTGGTGAACAAACCTTATTGCTTGGGTTATGCCTAATATTAAGATTTAGGGTTAGGGTTATGCCTAATGTTAAGATTTAGGGTTAGGGTCAGTGGTTTTGTTAGCAATGTGGTATATTTAGCATTGTACATTTCCTATACTTATGTTTGGCTTTTTTACATGGAGAAGATTGTGAATATTCATTTGACAAAGAGGCATTCATGAATGTGGATATTGTTGACAGGTATGAGGAAGTGTTGATATTTCTTGAGACTCCTAGTTATGAAGAGGTTGTGGAAGAACACGGATAATATTAAAGTGGGTGGTGTTGGGGAACGCAGTAATTTCAAAAAAAAATCCTACGATCACGCAAGATCTATCTCTAGGTGATGCATAGCAACGAGAGGGGAGAGTGTTGTCTACGTACCCTCGTAGACCGAAAGCGGAAGTGTTATGACAACGCGGTTGATGTAGTCGTACGTCTTCACGATCCGACCGATCCTAGTACCGAAGGTACGGCACCTCCGCGATCTGCACACGTTCAGCTCGGTGACGTCCCACAAACTCTAGATCCAGCTGAGGTTGATGGAGAGTTTCGTCAGCACGTCGGCGTGGTGACGGTGATGATGAAGTTACCGGCGCAGGGCTTCGCCTAAGCACTACGACGATATGACCGAGGTGGAAATATGTGAAGAGGGCACCGCATACGGCTAGACAATCAACTTGTGTGTTCTAGGGTGCCCCCCTGCCCCCCATATATAAAGGAGCAAGGGGGGAGGCCAGCCGGCCCCTGTAGGCGCGCCCCAAGAGGGGAGTCCTACTAGGACTACTAGTCCTAGTAGGATTCCACCAAGAGGGGAAGAGGGGGAAGGAAGGAAAGGGAGAGGGGGAAGGAAAGGCACCCCCCCCTTCCTTGTCCTATTCGGACTCAAGGGGAGGGGGCGTGTGGCCTGCCCTGGCTGCCCCTCTCTCTCTCTCTCTCCACTAAGGCCCATCGAGGACCATTAGTTCCCCCGGGGGTTCCGATAACCCTCCGGCACTCTGGTTCTATCCGAAACTTCTCTGGACACTTCCGATGTCCGACTATAGTCGTCCAATATATCAATCTTTATGTCTCGACCATTTTGAGACTCCTCGTCATGTCTGTGATCACATCCGGGACTCCGAGCAATCTTCGGTACATCATATCACATAAACTCATAATACCAATCGTCATCGAACGTTAAGCGTGCGGACCCTATGGGTTCGAGAACTATGTAGACATGACCGAGACACGTCTCCGGTCAATAACCAATAGCGGAACCTGGATGCTCATATTGGTTCCTACATATTCTACGAAGATCTTTATCGGTCAAACCGCATAACAAACAACATATGTTGTTCCCTTTGTCATCGGTATGTTACTTGCCCGAGATTCGATCGTCGGTATCTCAATACATAGTCCAATCTCGTTACCGGCAAGTCTCTTTACTCGTTCCATAATACTTCATCCTGCAACTAACATTAGTCACAATGCTTGCAAGGCTTATAGTGATGAGTATTGCCGAGAGGGCCCAAAGATACCTCTCCGAAACACGGAGTGACAAATCCTAATCTCGATCTATGCCAACCAAACAAGCACCTTCAGAGACACATGTAGAGCACCTTTATAATCACCCATTTACGTTGTGATGTTTGGTAGCACACAAAGTGTTCCTCCGTTATTTGGGAGTTGCATAATCTCATAGTCTGAGGAACTTGTATAAGTCATGAAGAAAGCAGTAGCAATGAAACCGATACGATCATAATGCTAAGCTAACGGATGGGTCATGTCCATCACATCATTCTCCTAATGATGTGATCCCGTTCATCAAATGACAACACATGTCTATGGTTAGGAAACATAACCATCTTTGATTAACGAGCTAGTCAAGTAGAGGCATACTAGGGACTATATGTCTTGTCTATGTATTCACACATCTACTAAGTTTCCTGTTAATACAATTCTAGCATGAATAATAAACATTTATCATGAATTAACGAAATAAATAATAACTTTATTATTGCCTCTAGGGCATATTTCCTTCAGTATTCCACTTGCACTAGTCAATAATCTAGATTACATAGTGATGATTCTAACACCCATGGAGCTTTGGTGCTGATCATGTTTTGCTCGTGGAAGAGGCTTAATCAATGGGTCTACAACATTCAGATTCGTGTGTATCTTGCAAATTTCTATGTCCCCTTCCGACACTTGATGACAGATGGAATTGAAGCGTCTCTTGATGTGCTTGGTTCTCTTGTGAAATCTGGATTCCTTTGCCAAGGCAATTGCACCAGTATTATCACAAAAGATTTTCATTGGACCTGATGCACTAGGTATGACACCTAGATTGGATATGAACTCCTTCATCCAAACTCCTTCATTCGCTGCTTCCGGAGCAGCAATGTACTCTGCTTCACACGTAGATCCCGCCACGATGCTCTGCTTGGAACTACAGCAACTGACAACTCCTCCATTCAATAAAAATATGTATCCGGTTTTTGACTTACAGTCATCCGGATCTGTGTCAGAGCTTGCATCGACGTAACCATTTACGACGAGCTCTTTTTCACCTCCATAAACGAGAAACATATCCTTAGTCCTTTTCAGGTATTTTAGGATGTTCTTGACCGTTGTCCAGTGCTCCACTCTGGGATTACTTTGGTACCTCCCTCCTATGCTTATAGCAAGACATACATCAGGTCTGGTACACAGCATCTCATACATGATAGAACCTATGGCTAAATCATAGGAAATGACTTTCCTTTTCTCTCTATCTTATGCAGTGGTTGGGCATTGAGTCTGACTCAACTTCACACCTTGTAACATAGGCAAGAACCCTTTCTTTGACTGATCCATTTTGAACCTTTTCAAAACTTTATCAAGGTATGTGCTTTGTGAAAGTCCAATTAAGCGTCTTGATCTATCTCTATAGATTTTGATGCCTAATATGTAAGCAGCTTCTCCAAGGTCTTTCATAGAAGAATTCTTATTCAGGTATCCCTTTATGCTATCTAGAAATTCTATATCATTTCCAATCAACAATATGTCATCTACATATAAGATTAGAAATGCTACAGAGCTCCCACTCACTTTCTTGTAAATATAGGCTTCTCCAAAAGTTTGTATAAAACCATATGCTTTGATCACACTATCAAAGCGTGTATTCCAACTCCAAGAGGCTTGCACCAGTCCATAAATGGATCACTGGAGCTTGCACACTTTGTCAGCACCCTTCAGATCGACAAAACCTTCCAGTTGCATCATATACAACTCTTCTTCCAGAAATCCATTCAGGAATGCAGTTTTGACATCCATTTGCCAAATTTCATAATCATAAAATGCAGCAATTGCTAACATGGTTCGGACAGACTTAAGCATCGCTACGGGTGAGAAAGTCTCATCGTAGTCAACTCCTTGAACTTGTCGAAAACCTTTCGCAACAACTCGAGCTTTGTAGACAGTAACATTATCATCAGCGTCGGTCTTCTTCTAGAAGATCCATTTATTTTCTATGGCTTGCCGATCATCGGGCAAGTCCACCAAAGTCCACACTTTGTTCTCATACATGGATCCCATCTCAGATTTCATGGCCTCAAGCCATTTTGTGGAATCTGGGCTCATCATCGCTTCCTCATAGTTCGTAGGTTCATCATGGTCTAGTAACATGACTTCCAGAATAGGATTACCCTACCACTCTGGTGTGGATCTTACTCTGGAAGACCTACGAGGTTCGGTAGTAACTTGATCTGAAGCTTCATGATCATCATCATTAGCTTCCTCACTAATTGGTGTAGGAATCAAGGGAACTGATTTCTCTGATGAACTACTTTCCAATAAGGGAGAAGGTACAACTACCTCATCAAGTTCTACTTTCCTCCCACTCACTTATTTCGAGAGAAACTCCTTCTCCAAAAAGGATCCATTCTTAGCAACAAAGATTTTGCCTTCGGATCTGTGATAGAAGGTGTACCCAACTATTTCCTTTGGGTATCCTATGAAGACACACTTCTCCGATTTGGGTTCGAGCTTATCAGGTTGAAGCTTTTTCACATAAGCATCGCATCCCCAAACTTTAAGAAACGACAACTTTGGTTTCTTACCAAACCACAGTTCATAAGGCGTCGTCTCAACGGATTTTGATGGTGCCCTATTTAAAGTGAATACAGCCGTCTCTAAAGCATAACCCCAAAACGATAGCGGTAAATCAGTAAGAGACATCATAAATCACACCATATCCAATAAAGTACGGTTACGACGTTCGGACACACCATTTTGCTGTGGTGTTCCAGGTGGCGTTAATTGTGAAATTATCCCATGTTATTTCAAATGAAGACCAAACTCGTAACTCAAATATTCTCCTCCAGGATCAGATCGTAGAAACTTTATTTTCTTGTTATGATGATTTTCCACTTCACTCTGAAATTTTTGAACTTTTCAAATGTTTCAGACTTATGCTTCATTAAGTAGATATAACCATATCTGCTCAAATCATGTGTGAAGGTAAGAAAATAACGATACCCACCATGAGCATCAATACTCATTGGACCGCATACATCAGTATGTATTATTTCCAATGAGTCAGTAGCCCGTTCCATTGTTCCGGAGAACGGAGTTTTAGTCATCTTGCCCATAAGGCACGGTTCGCAAGCACCAAGTGATTCATAATCAAGTGATTCCAAAAGTCCATCAGCATGGAGTTTCTTCATGCGCTTTACACCGATATGACCCAAACGGCAGTGCCACAAATAAGTTGCACTATCATTATTAAACTTCAATCTTTTGGCTTCAACACTATGAATATGTGTATCACTACTATCGAGATTTAACAAAAATAGACCACTCAGCAGGGGTGGATGACCATAAAAGATATTACTCATATAAATAGAACAACCATTATTCTCTGATTTAAATGAATAACCGTCTCGCATTAAACAAGATCCAGATATAATGTTCATGCTCAACGCTGGCACCAGATAACAATTATTCAGGTCTAAAACTAATCCCAATGGTAGATGTAGAGGTAGCGTGTCGACCGCGATCACATCGACTTTGGAACCATTTCCCACGTGCATCGTCACCTCGTCCTTAGCCAATCTTCGCTTAATCCGTAGCCCCTATTTCGAGTTGCAACTATGAGCAACAAAACCAGTATCAAATACTCAGGCGCTACTACGAGCATTAATTAAGTACACATCAATAACATGTATATCAAATATACCTTTCACTTTGCCATCCTTCTTATCCGCCAAATACTTGGGGAAGTTCCGCTTCCAGTGACCAGTCCCTTTGCAATAGAAGCACTCAGTTTCAGGCTTAGGTCCAGACTTGGGTTTCTTCTCTTGAGCAGCAACCTTTTTGCCATTCTTCTTGAAGTTCCCTTTCTTCCCTTTGCCCTTTTTCTTGAAACTAGTGGTCTTATTGACCATCAACACTTGATGCTCCTTTTTGATTTCTACCTCCGCGGCCTTTAGCATCGCGAAGAGCTCAGGAATAGTCTTGTTCATCCATTGCATATTATAGTTCATCACGAAGCCTTTATAGCTTGGTGGCAGTGATTGAAGAACTCTGTCAATGACACAATCAACTGGAAGATCAACTCCCAGCTGAGTCAAGTGATTATGATACCCAGACATTTTGAGTATGTGTTCACTGACAAAACTATTCTCCTCCATTTTGCAGCTGTAGAACTTGTTGGAGACTTCATATCTCTCAACTCGGGCATTTTCTTCAAATATTAACTTCAACTCCGGGAACATCTCATATGCTCCATGACGTTCAAAACATCTTTGAAGTCATGATTCTAAGCCGTAAAACATGGCACACTAAACTATCGAGTAGTCATCAGCTTCGCTCTGCCAGACGTTCTTAACGTCATCAGTAGCATCTGTAGCAGGCCTAGCACCCAGCGGTGCTTCCAGGACGTAATTCTTCTGTGCGGCAATGAGGATAATCCTCAAGTTACGGACCCAGTCCGTGTAGTTGCTGCCATCATCTTTCAACTTAGCTTTCTCTAAGAACGCATTAAAAATTCAAAGGAACGGTAGCACGGGCCATTGATATACAACAACATAGACATGCAAAATACTATCATGTACTAAGTTCATGATAAATTAAAGTTCAATTAATCATATTACTTAAGAACTCCCACTTAGATAGACATCCCTCTAATCATCTAAGTGATCACGTGATCCAAATCAACTAAACCATGTCCGATCATCACGTGAGATGGAGTAGTTTTTAATGGAGAACATCACTATGTTGATCATATCTACTATATGATTCACGCTCGACCTTTCGGTCTCAGTGTTCCGAGGCCATATATGCATATGCTAGGCTCGTCAAGTTAACCCGAGTATTCTGTGTGCGCAAAACTGGCTTGCACCCGTTGTATGTGAATGTAGGGCTTATCACACCCGATCATCACATGGTGTCTCGGCACGACAAACTGTAGCAACGGTGCATACTCAGGGAGAACACTTGTACCTTGAAATTTAGTAAGGGATCATCTTATAATGCTACCGACGTTCTAAGCAAAATAAGATTCATAAAGGATAAACATCACATGCAATCAAAATATGTGACATGATATGGCCATCATCATCTTGTGCTCATGATCTCCATCACTGAAGCATCATCATGATCTCCATCATCACCGGCGCGACACATTGATCTCCATCGTAGCATCGTTGTCGTCTTGCCAACTGTTGTTACTACGACTATCGCTACCGCTTAGTGATAAAGTAAAACAATTACATGGCGATTGCATTGCATACAATAAAACGACAACCATATGGCTCCTGCCAGTTGTCGATAACTTTGTTACAAAACATGATCATCTCATACAACAATTTATATCACATAATGCCTTGACCATATCACATCACAGCAAGCCCTGCAAAAAGAAGTTAGACATCCTCTACTTTGTTGCTGCAAGTTTTACGTGGCTGCTACGGGCTTCTAGCAAGAACCGTTCTTACCTACACATCAAAACCACAATGATTTTTTGTCAAGTATGCTGTTTTAACTTTCAACAAGGACCGGGCGTAGCCACACTTGATTCAACTAAAGTTGGAGAAACAGACACTCACCAGCCACCTATGTATGAAGCACACGTCGGTAGAACCAGTCTCGCGTAAGCGTACGCGTAATGTCGGTTTGAGCCGCTTCATCCAACAATACTGTCGAATCAAAGTATGACATGCTGGTAAGCAGTATGACTATTCTTTGTGTTCTACTCGTGCATATAACATCTACGCATAGACCTCTGATACCACTGTTGGGAAACGCAGTAATTTCAAAAAAATCCTATGATCACGCAAGATCTATCTCTAGGTGATGCATAGCAACGAGAGGGGAGAGTGTTGTCTATGTACCCTCGTAGACTGAAAGCGGAAGCGTTATGACAACGCAGTTGATGTAGTCGTACGTCTTCACGATCCGACCGATCATAGCACCGAAGGTATGGCACCTCCGCGATCTGCACACATTCAGCTCGATGACGTCCCACGAACTCTAGATCCAACAGAGGTCGAGGAGAGTTTCGTCAGCACGACGGCATGGTGACGGTGATGATGAAGTTACCGGCACAGGACTTCGCCTAAGCACTATGACGATGTGACCGAGGTGGAAATCTGTGAAGGGGGCACCGCACACGGCTAAACAATCAACTTGTGTGTTCTAGGGTGCCTCCTGCCCCCGTATATAAAGGAGCAAGGGGGGAGGCCGGCCGGTCCCTGTAGGCGTGCCCCAAGAGGGGAGTCCTACTAGGACTACTAGTCCTAGTAGGATTCCACCAAGAGGGGAAGAGGGGGAAGGAAGGAGAGGGAGAGGGGGATGGAAAGGGGGGCGCCCCCCCCCCCTTCCTTGTCCTATTCGGACTCAAGGGGAGGGGGCGCGTGGCCTGCCCTGGCCGCCCCTCTCTGTCCACTAAGGCCCATCGAGGCCCATTAGTTCCCCTGGGGGTTCCGATAACCCTCCGGCACTCCGGTTTTATCCGAAACTTCTCTGAAACACTTCCGATGTTCGAATATAGTCGTCCAATATATCAATCTTTATGTCTCGACCATTTCGAGACTCCTCGTCATGTCCGTGATCACATCTGGGACTCCGAACAATCTTCGGTACATCATATCACATAAACTCATAATACCAATCGTCATCGAACATTAAGCGTGCGGACCCTACGGGTTCGAGAACTATGTAGACATGACCGAGACACGTCTCTGGTCAATAACCAATAGAGGAACCTGGATGCTTATATTGGTTCCTACATATTCTACGAAGATCTTTATCGGTCAAACCACATAACAACATACATTGTTCCCTTTGTATGTTACTTGCCCGATATTCGATCGTCGGTATCTCAATACCTAGTCCAATCTCGTTACCGGCAAGTCTCTTTACTCGTTCCGTAATAATTCATCCTGCAACTAACTCATTAGTCACAATGCTTGCAAGGCTTATAGTGATGAGTATTGCCGAGAGGGCCCAGAGATACCTCTCTGAAACACGGAGTGACAAATCCTAATCTCGATCTATGCCAACCCAACAAACACCTTCGGAGACACTTGTAGAGCACCTTTATAATCACCCATTTATGTTGTGACATTTGGTAGCACACAAAGTGTTCCTCCGGCATTTGGGAGTTGCATAATCTCATAGTCTGAGGAACTTGTATAAGTCATGAAGAAAGCAGTAGCAATGAAACCGATACGATCATAATGCTAAGCTAACGGATGGGTCATGTCCATCACATCATTCTCCTAATTATGTGATCCCGTTCATCAAATGACAACACATGTCTATGGTTAGGAAACAGAACCATCTTTGATTAACGAGCTAGTCAAGTAGAGGCATACTAGGGACTATATGTTTTGTCTATGTATTCACACATGTACTAAGTTTCCAGTTAATACAATTCTAGCATGAATAATAAACATTTATCATGAATTGAGGAAATAAATAATAACTTTATTATTGCCTCTAGGGCATATTTCCTTCAGGTGGATGCAAGTGACCAAGTTGAAGTAGTAGGAAGATATGATGTTGGGTCGGCACACAAGTGTCGAATGAAGACAATGCCTATCAAGTCCAATTTGCATTGGGTTGCATATAAGGAGGTTGTTGCATTCTCGGCATTCAAGTCACTCGAAGTCTTTGCAACTAAGGTGGTCAAGGCTCCTCTCTTTCATGTTGACTTGAACCAAACTTTAGTAGATGATGTGAGCCCGGTTAGTAGTGTGCCGCCTATTGTTGAGCATAAAGTTGAAGTGGAAGCCAATGAGTATCCCCAATATGATTTCGGAGGTAATGCACCGATCAAAGATGATGGTGATGACTCTGACGAAGAGTATGAGAGGCACCACAACATTATTGGTGATGTAGAGGCTAAAGTAAGGCATAAGGACATGGATCCTGACATTATCTATTAGCGTGCTTGCGTGGTCATCTTCAACTCGGGCATTCCTCTGAGCATTCCACATGTCCACCCACATAAGATGGTGATCCTCCCAATTAGTGACATTCTTGTTGTTTTGTCGGCTTGTCCTACAAAGCTTGAAGAAGTATCGGTATCAATTTCATTTTTCCGTGGTAGACATTGTGGTACAAAAAACTCTCACCTATGTAGCACCACACTTGTCTCAAACATAATCCGGTGGGGTGCATTGTTGTACTCCAAATTGCTTCGAAACACGATGTGGAAGATGCCACTCAACCGCAAAAAAGCATATCATGGGGCAACACACACGCCAAAGATGTTGGTCACGAAGGCACATATTGCTCAAAGGGAACTACCTAAGTACCGTGTACGGCCTCCAATTGACCTACATCACAACGTGTCACTCGCTCATGCACAAAAAAAAATCTGTAATGATGGCAAGGCATTTGATAATTACCTGGTTGTAACTAAGCATGTCAGGATCGCTTATGTATGCCTTGTACCGCCCCATGGCGGCGATACTCGACACTTGGACATTAGCCCACGTGTATGCGATAGTGGGGTACCGCTCCTCATCCCCGTCAAAAGGCCACTCCCAAGGTTCTTCTGGAGCAATGGTGACGTTACGGCCCACAGGGATACGCTCCCACATCCAAATCTGTAGGGCCCAAACAAAACCACCAAGACAAGATTTCGGCTTACTCCTCATACATGCTCCGTCCAACTGCACATATGTACACACATTAAAGATCACATACAAAAATCTCTTTCATATAATGAGAATGCATCATAGTAAGCATTATCTGACGGTACAAGAAGGCTAGTGTTGCCGACCCCCAACTCCACTTAACATCCCAGTTACGAAGAGGGTCCAAGAACATCAACGAGGTTGCGTCTCCCGTGCCGTCAGGAAACACCACTTGGGTCAAAAGATTCCATAAGTAAGCCCTGGCGTACCTCTCCACGACAGCCGGACTGGCATTCTTTGGGCACTCGTAAAAATGCTCTTGTAGCCATGAGAACAGAACACCGGATGGCCTAGGATCCTTCTTTGTTTCTTGAATCCACGAGGGAGGTTCAACACCAACCAACCCTGCAACCCGTTGTCGCCACCCCTCAGACTTCACCTTCCCGGTAAGAGCCCCGCCCTCGATTGGAAGCCCGAAGATCATCGCAATATCCTCCAAAGTAACAGTCATCTCACCAAGAGCAAGGTGAAAAGAGTGCGTCTCCGGCCTCCAACGATCTGTAAGGGTGGTAATGGTCATCGAGTTCAGCCATGGTGGTGTGCCTTTAAAGTTGAGCACAAACTGGAGAAGACCATTCTTCTAAAATAAGGCTCATAGTGACTGTCATACTTCAGGGACTCACATGGGTTGTGGCCTCTCAACCGAAGTATTGGAGGAACCTACAAAAAACACATGCACAATTTATATACTTCTCTAAACTACTCACAATATGAGAATCAACCATGCAGATACATAATTACCTCCCCTCTTTCCACTAGCATAGCATGATGCTTCTCCTCGTAATAATCATCAAGGCTGGGATATTTATCCGGCTCAAACATCCTATAAAATAAGGTCAATGGATTCGTTATGATATATGCTTAAAATTATGACCACATCATTTACAAAATAGTGTGAGAACTACTACAAATTATCCCAAAGATACAAATCACGAGCCACATTACAAACACCAATTATTTTCAACCTATTTCATCCCAACGAATCTATCACAACTAATTATGAACAAATAATAGGTTCAACCTAATCCAAAAAATGGTCTATCTCTAAATCCAATACTATACAAGTTCACTAAGAATACTTCAACACAAGGAGTATTTGTCTTCTTTCTAAACATAATCTAACCAAAATATTCATCAAACAGATCACTAATAACTCATCTTAGGGTTCCACTATGTTTGAAAAAATGCATCTACATAAGCCAATCTGAACTGAAAATAATTGGAGGATTGGGAAGAGAATACCTCAAGCAACTCGGGGATGCTCCGATCTACTCGTCTTGAT
>NC_041385.1:668066335-668152132 GCF_002162155.2 Triticum dicoccoides | reverse complement strand
AGGGGGCGGCCGCTAGTTCCTCGCTGGGCGAACTGCCCGATCGGGGCTGCGAGTGGGCTGGGTCAGGCCCCTGCGGCCCCGCGCGCATTACTTGATACAGGGCAGGAAGGCCAGGGACGCTGGCGTTTCATATGTGCCACGTCAGCGAAAACAGCGGGTTCGGGCTGACCGTGGGCTAGGGCAGAAACGCTAGCT
The DNA here is from genome assembly GCF_002162155.2 of Triticum dicoccoides. Lineage (NCBI taxonomy): Eukaryota > Viridiplantae > Streptophyta > Magnoliopsida > Poales > Poaceae > Triticum > Triticum dicoccoides. Next base: position 668,151,937 of record NC_041385.1, on the reverse strand, counting down.
GCCTCGGCGTTTCCATGTTGACCAGAAACGCTAGCTAGTTCGGTGTTTCTATGTTGACCAGAAATGTTGCGGGCCTTGGCGTTTCTAAAAGGGTCAAATTGTGAAATACTTTCGTGTCCGGTTCAGTTTGCGACGATAAACGCTGACAAGTCAGAACAGTGATTTCGGCCCATGGATTTGTGTGCATGAATGCAACTGTACCTGCACAGCGGCCTCCTTGCTCGTGAAAAGTCGTGTGCGGGAACAAAAAAGACATGTCGCTGCTGCTGCTCGTCCACACCGCGGTCACCGGCGATTGCCCTCGAGCTCATGCGGGGTGCAGCTCATCGGGGTAGGGCAGATGCTCTTTGGGATACAAGGAGCTCGCCCGAGTGTTGTTGCTCGTCCACGCAACCAGTGGCGCGGGAGGCCTCCATGCTCAGTCACCTCGTGCTTCCCTTTGACCGCCAACTTTGTGGTTGAGGACTGGGCATCGCGGGCAGACGAGGGGAGGGAGTGTGGCCTACCAGATCTGGCGGAAGGTGGTCGGGGGTGGCCGGATGTGGTGGCGTGGAAGGTAGGGGAAGGTTGCGCAGTGGTCAACATCGGCACGGTGGGGATTGGGGGGAGAGCAGGCACACATCCTTCGAATCTGTGGGAATCTGACGATTGGGAGGCACAAGTCGTGGGAGGGTCTACTGGACCAATCAAAATGCAAACTCTTTGCGGAGTACATGTATTTCTTTTTTGCACTCGACAACCATTTTTCTCTTATTTTTTCCTTTATTTACTATTTTTGTTTTTTTGCTATTCTTTTCTATGGGGGTGGGCTGACGACCAAATTTGAATTATATCTGTTAACGTGCCTAAAATTCTTTTAATGATGGTCAAATTTGAATTACTGTGGAATCTCTAAAAAATATATTTAAGAACGGATGGGGTATCTGTTAAAGTGTCAGCGATCACAGAAATCGGTGTTGCAGGTGCTAGGAGCCTGCGGTACCTCCACGGCATGCGGTCCCGCCTAAGCTCCATCATTGGCCGCCACAGCTAGGAGCTCCTCCACACACAAGGTGTTCGACCAATTGCCCGAATGGTAAATTTTTTAGAAAAAGGGCTAGGTACGTCAAAAGTTTAGTGTCTTATTTGGAGACTGAAGGATAGGGGAAAGGCTAGAGATGCTCTTAGATGGGTATATGTACTAAGGTACTACTTCATCTCATAATATAAGACATTTTTTAAGACTACACTAGTATAAAAAAAACGTTTTACATTATAGGACGAAGGGACTAATAAACAAAGGACGCCGATAACGCCCACACGTGTGGGCGTTAAGGGATCTGGCCACACGTTTTATGTGGTGTCTAAGAGGACTAGTCCACACGCCTACGTGTGGGCAAAACAACTAGCGTCCACACGTATTTTTTTCTCACGGTCCCTCTCACACGCCTACGTGTGGAAAAAATGGATAACGGCCACACGACCTCTCTCAGCCACCTACCTCAAGGTCCCGCACGCCCCGCGTGACAGTTACCACGCGTCCCGCAGTTGTCATGGTCCGGATCCTCTTTAATGTCCGTTTAATTGCAGTTGCCATGTCGCTGAACTACAGTTGCCATGTCGGACAACTACAGTTGGCATGGTTGCTCAACTGCAGTTGTCATGTATGGTCTGGTCTACTGCAGTTGCCATGATTTCAAAACTTTAGGAGTTGCCACCTACTAACACTAGGAAGTTGCCATGTATGGTCTGGTCTACTGCAGTTGCATGATTTCAAAACTTTAGGAGTTGCCACCTACTAACACTAGGCAGATGCCATGTAGCACCAAAAAAGGCATGGCAAAAAAACATGTTCAGGTAAAAGAGAGAGTTGTCATGTGCTCACAAGCACGCTAGGGCAGTTGCCATGTAAAAAAAAAAAGAGTTGTCATCTGCTTACGTGCACGCTAGCGCAGTTGCCATGTACTATGCAATAACACATGGCAACTCGGATAAAAGAGAGTTGCCATCTGCTTACAAGCAAAGCTAGGGCAGTTGCCATATACCCTGCAGAAACACATGGCAACTGACAGCTTTGGTTGTGGGCGAGGAGATGGGCATGTGGGCGAAGTGATAAACGCCCACACACCAGCCCCTCTGTGTGCGTGAAAACTGATGTGTGGGCGAATTGCTAAACGCCCACACACCAGCCCCTCATGTGGTGAAAAAGGACGTGTGGGCGATCGGATGAATGCCCACACACCAGCCCAGTTCTACGTGGCACATAAAAACTGCTAGAACGCGCCAAGATTCGTGCAAAATTGGTTAGACGAGGATCCATGCGTACGTGTGGGCAAGTTGCCCACATGTGTGGGCGTTAGTCTTTTCGTAAACAAATCAAACCACACACATAAAAATTTATTAATGATTGATTGATTGCATGGATTGCCAGGAATGAAGCAAATATAACCAAGTTTCCGAGGGGGGATGTATTTGTCAAAAAAAGAGGAAACCTATGCCCTTATTATTAAGAAAAAGAGAGGGGGTGGCGGTATATAGAACGGGGCTTGGAAAGTATCTTTGTCTCCGACTTGCATTTTGGGAGTACCAATGTCAAAGATATACTCGACTCCCCAAGACCCCAAGATACACGGAGGTAGGAAAGGTGAATCAGTGAATGTGTGCAACAATTCTTTGCGATCCGAATTTTCATGTACAGTAAAGCTCCTTATTTGTGATACAAGCTACAACACGCCCTTATTACCGATATTCACACTGGAAAAGGGAAATTGGACGATTGGCATGGATGATGAACTAGAGTTTGTTTCACTCCCTCAAATTTTACAAGACACCCATTTCTGTTTCCTAACCACATAAATAAATAAATAAATTGAACCCATATCTACGCTATGGACAACTAAGAATTGAACGGGAGACAACACTTCTCAAGATATCGAGAAAGCAACTGAAGCAGGTCTAGCCGCTCTTCTGCAGGCGCGGGCGGTGGAGTAAGTGGGAGTTCTGAAGGCAGGTGTCGGTGAAACGAGTCTACGGCGGCTGCAACACCGTCTTCATTCCCTATTGCTATTGCCAGTTCCAATGATCGTGATTTTACCTTCAGCAAAGTAGCAGGATCAGTTAGCACAACATTGCATCTGCTCATTACCAAGGAATGTGTTTGAGCATCATAACATTAACAGCATACTTCCCTGTGTAGTGAAGATGGCAATGACCACATCATAAATGTCTAGAAACACAGATTATATAAAGAGCAAGAAAAGTAGTGATACCTCAGGATCAAGCATAAATCTGATTGCATTCGAAAGTGCCTCGGTAGTAAGCTCTGTTACACGGATAGGTGCAGGACCCACACCACGCGCATGAACTATCTCACCCCAGAAGAACTGATCGCCAAAAAAAGGCACTACAGTGGTTGGACACTGTTAACAGCACAAAGAGCAGTCAAGTACATTCACAAAAGAATGGTGATAGTAAATGATAAACAAATGTAGGTTTCTTGGTACTAACTACAAGAGGTCTCATACATCGAGGATGCCGTGCATAACAAGCATGAGATAATGAGTTCTTTTATTTTACAAACATTGCAGACAATATTGTCAGCTGAACCTTTCATATGGTTTTGCTCCAGTGGTGGCTGGTGAGTGCCATGTTTTGTGTAAAAAAGTTTGAAGGTATCATGTCCAAAAACATCTTATGTTCATTCAGTTTGAGTGAAGTGAACTAGGTCCCTGAACTATTTCAGGAGCGTCATGTAGACCCTCGAACTATGAAAATCGTCATCTAGGTTCTAGAGGTGCAATAAGTGTGCCATCCGGGTCCAAACTAGTTCAGCACTGGAATAGTCTGAGGACCTATATTTTGCCTAGCATGACACGCTTATTGCACTGAGGACTTGGATGACATGTTTTCATAGTTCGAGGACTATATGACACCCCTAAAACAGTTCAGGGACCTACACTGCACTTCATTCGTTCAGTTTCTATCAGTAGTGCAGACTAGTAGCTTACCCCAGCTATCAGGCCTGCAGCTGTGGTACCTGCTCCACCATGATGCACCTTATAAACAAGCAAACAACCTGATTAGTAACTGCATCCAGAAACGGAAACACTACATTATTACTACCGGGTGTGTTACAAGATCAGTCCGAAGCAAGATTTTAACTGAAAGTACCGGTTCAACGAATATATTGCTGCTAATTGGAGGTTTGTATTAAATAATTTTAGTGCGCTTTTTTATAGAAGTCGGTGCCATGATAGTATAGCACATAACGGGAGCAGAAAGGTAATGGTTATAGAGAAGACAACTTCTCATTTTACTTCATGCTTTCATCTATTAGACACTCCCCAGCAGCCCAAAACTATTGTAAGCAAGACAGAGCCATGAAGAAATTCATTTTTGACATGCTTAAATGAATAAGTTGCTGACATGATATTAATGACTTCTGACAGAAAATTTCTTCCACGCCTTTCTAATTTCTCTTTGACATTACAAAAATGCACAAAATTCATTATCATCATGCTGAACCACTTTATGAAAATTACTGAAGTTAACAAATAGTAGTGTTGAAATAGTAAACTCACTACTGCCGTACAGCGAGGAAACAACCAGTCATGAGGACAATCCTCCAAAATGAAGACGTCAGCTGGAACTTCTGAAACTGCAGATGCATGTTGCATATAGATAAATAACAAGGCAGAGGGGCAAACTATGTACTCCCTCCATTCCATAATTCTTGGAACAGGGGGAGTACTAATGATAAATCTTTTTCTAACTATATGTGTAAGTTTCTACAAGATGAACGAAACATCCGTCTGCGACAACAATGCTATAGAAGAGTGCCCACATGTTCGAGTACAATATAAAGATTCCTCAATACAAAGACAAGCACTGGACAAAATATTTAAGAACAACTGGGCTATCGCCCTATCTAAGAGGGTTTCCCCTACTCCGCTGGTTGGCCCCACAATTTAAAAATGATGAATAGGTAACTTACAGCTTCCAAGATCTCCCCAACCACGGCTAATGATTCCTCTCTGTCCCATTTCTCTTAGTGCATCCAAAATGATAGCAGTGACCTTTTTTTCATCATCAAGAGGCTTCAAACATAAAATACAGCACATGATAAGAATTAGATAGTTACTCTTGTATCAACAAAACAAAAGCAGGGGGAAATCGTATGCTGATATTTTAACCCATTTTAGTTTTAGGTAAGTTCTACTGCATAGTGTTGTTGCTTCTTCTTTTTATGTCTTGCAGAAACTTTTGACGAACTCATCTCATTTGTACTCCAGACATAACATTGATAACTCAGTTTTTGGTACATTCTAGTTATTGTAGCAGGTTTTCAGATGAAAACAAATTTAGATTGTAAGTAGATAAAAAAAAGGTAGCCAGATGATCCAACTCTTGAAATTTGTTTTCCAGCACTGGGGTGCTTAGACACATTTTTTTAGTTGTAACTGGTTTCAACTTCTGATACCTTTCCTCGGAATCCTGGCTCCACCACTGAAGGGGGAGATGAAGATGGAGGCATGGCTCGACCTAGTGCGCACGGTGGACTTCCTACCCAGTATGGTGCGCAAGACCCTGAGTGGGACTCTGAGTTGGCAACTTTTATGATCTATGACTTATGGTTTCCTCGTGCAATCTATCTCCCTTTATTTATCAGATAATCTTGGCTAACTTGCAAAGTAAACAGAATTCTAATGATATGGAACTAAAGGATAGAGATCAAGATGCGCATCAAGGGACGAATCAATAATTCCACTACTTCCCTATTAAATCTGAAGACATCTGATCTTACAATCTATGTAGGTTATACATTATTAAGTAGCAACAGAGACATTAACATCATAATAAGTTCATGACATGATTAGTATATCAAGTAATGACCACCGTTGGCATGATTTCCAGGTCTTACTTCCTAGATAAAAGAATCTAAGTAAAAGATTAGAAAAAAAATATTTCATAGCTAGTACATTCATCATGGGGAAAAAGAAAAAATATATATGGATTGTGATCAAGAATGGTGAAATCATGCTCATGAAAGATAATTACAGTTCAAGGAACCAAAGAAACAGAGGTGTAAGTACATGTAGCAAAAAAGAGATGCATTACAGTCAGAATTTCTTTTTTTTACCCGGTTTCTACAGTGCATTTTTATAATTTTTCTCATAAATTATATGTACAAATAAAGCAAAGAAAGGCCTTTATAATCATCATAAGACCTTTTCACATAAAGTTCATACCATGCTACCAAAACCGATGTATATCGGTTTGGAACCTTGTTGAAGCCACTGTGAGAGCTCTGGCGGCGGTTGATACTTTGTGCCAAGATTTAAGAAGCAATAACCCACGACATCCACAAGAGAACCCCAATCTGCAGACAAGAATATAGTTAGTGCGGCCAACATAAATCAAATTACTAGAGCATAAACTTTGCAACAACATGAGGTTTCTATCAGCTAAAACTTAACAAATGACTAATCTAAAAAACTTCTATTTTCATGTAAATGGAAGGGTAGGACCCTACAGAAATATATTACTAATAATGTACGACATTAGGAGCCAAGGATCCAAAGAAAAAGCTACAAACACATGGCAAGTCAATGTGGCCCAGCTAAGAAACAGGATAAACTTAGTATGAAGTTTGTTCTTAAAACACAACCAACTAATCCTCCTCTTCCTACACAAAGTGCATACAAAATAAACCTTCATTTTATGCAATTAATCTATCCAATTAGACAGAGTTCAGTCATCTGCTTGGGCATTCTAGCGTTCAGCCATTCCAGTTCAGTTCGTAATAATCTTCCAAATGATGCTTATTCAGTGAAACCTTGGATAATTAACCTTTCCTAGATCCAGCATGAAGTTTCAACTTGTGTCTCCTCAAAAAGTTCATGGGTAAGATATAGCTAACCAAAATTTATAAACCAGAAAGGAATCTATCGGAATAAAGATAGTATAGGCATGTGTTTACACTCAACATAAACCCAAGAAAAATGAGGATACATAGGAAAGAATAGATATTATGCCGTATGCATGTGGAAGCTTGTTTCATAGTGGGTACAGATATGATAAACAATTTCAAGTTTATTAACTGATAAATAATGAAGATCGCAAAGTTAACTTTAGTAATATCAGGATACCATTTGGCTTCGGCATAAGGTGAGGACTCCACATGTATCCTGTAGGTAAGTGTGATATGGATCCATGGTACGTGCTGAAGTAAGCAATAGGGGCCAGGTTTAACTTCTTTCTGAAATCATTTATGAATCCTCTTGTACCCCACCAAATTATTAAATCCACGATAAGATAGGATAGCTGAAGCCAAGGGGTAAAGCTGTCAGAATCCGAATATCCACATTTTGGAGGAAAATTGAGACAGAACAATTTTACAATATATATAGAAATGGACTAATTCACATGTTTAAAAGGCATGCGCACAATAGTAAAAAGGTTAAGGATGTACCCTGTAGGTTGCACTCTGAGGCGTTCGAGCCAATGGATGAGGGAACTCATTAGTTGGCCTGCCTACAAACATTAACAATTAGGAAACATATATAGCAACCTCACTTAAATAGTAGTACATCACAAATATTTATGAGTAAGCAGAGTGTTGTTCTATTTTTTACAGTATCATTGAGTCACTACAGTTTCCAAAGATTACATGTTTCATGACCCTGTTAGCACTGTAGCCAAAAGAGATAAGCTAGCATGCATGAGAAATGCCTAATATCCTGTACAAAGCTAAAGGTTAGCACATTTGGGACTTTTCACTACAAGTTAAGATATATTTAGATTAAAAGGTGCAAATTTAAGGTATAACAACTCATTCAGGTTCTTGACTGGCGTTATACTTTACAAACGATAGTCCTCTCCTCACTACTCACTGGACCTTCCCTGTGAGTCAACTGTGATAGCTGTTGGAAGTATTCTTAAGGAAAGGGCAAAATATTCTTGATTATGTGAGTACACAGTACAAAGAGTATAAGTTCAGTTGTTCTTTGTGCAGTATTATTATACTGAGCAGCAGTTCCAGAGGGATTATGTACAAGACATAATATTCTAATGCAATCAACAGTAACTGAGAGATGCATAAAAAAAGTGATCTGCTGTCTTTTGTCGACATATTTAAAATTGTGAAACGTTTTCAAGCTGGCAGTGAACAGTACAGACTTACGTCCATGGAAAAGTAAAGAAGATGTGCAGAGGTACCCCAAGTGCCTCGGCAATATGAAGATGTCCTGGAATAATATGATTTTTGTTAGGAGGACACAACAGTACAGCACTGCAATACTATTAAGAGTCACACTATGTAAATGTTGTATGAATGCACAGGACAACACATGGGAGAAAGGTAATTGGTTACACTATGATATTGGGTCAATGAACCATTTATATCTTCAAAGTTTGAGTTACTCTTCAAGTTAGTAGAGCTTTGAAGCTAAAATTAGTTCAGTCTTCAGTGAAATGGAAAAGATAAAGTAGAGATTAAGATCCGATATGAGGCTCAGGCCACATATATAAAGGTAAATCTGAGAATGGTTTTTCTTTAACCGGGTGTTTTGGGTCAGTTTCCCCTGTTGTGCTTGTATAGTTTGGTTATTAACGGGTTGAGTCTGACTACAGGTTGGTTTAGTTCGGTTTCGTGTAGAAAGTACTTGGGTGTGGTTAGGTATGGGTTTTAACTGTTCCAGTTCCAAACAGGTTAGACCCATAGGTCACACCCGGTGGGTGAGATTGGTTGACTGCTGGCCTCTTCTTCCCGCTCAGCTGCGGCTGCTTACGGCTCGCTGATCCCGCCTCCGTGACAGCGCCGATAGCAGCAAGCTGAGGCTCCACGGTTACCCGTCGCAGTCATCTGCCATCATGGCTGGCACACTCTGGCGATCTGGTCTGGCTTGCCACCAGGAGATCGGCGACAGAGGCGGCGGCGGTCAGTGCTCGCACGGCCATGAAGATGTAGTAGAGCAGCAACAACTTTGAGATAGCATGTATCTAATCCTACACGCAAGATAATATTGTGCTTAGCAAGTACCTAATCCTACACGCATGCCGGCAGTGCACTAGCTTAGCTGTAGCTTCTACTCAATATATTTAACCAGCTTCTTGCTCTGTGAACTTCTGTGTCTTTGCTCTGTTCGACACCCGTGAGAGCTAGCGCAGCTGACAGAGCGCAGCCCAGCAATGTATAGGCTTCAACCCATTTGAGCGAACGGTTCTTAACCAATGTCAGCAAACGGTTTCAATCCAGATTGGCCCTCGGTTCAGTTCAATTTGGGTGGAAATATCGAATTGGTTTGGTTTTGGTTGGACTGACGGAATTGTCAAATGGGTTTAGTTGAGGTTGGGTTCCCAAGTTTATTCGTGCGGGTATGGTTGAGGTATGGTGCAGTTTTCAAACCATTCTCAGGTTAAAGGTATTTACTGTGGCAACTAGCCACGCAATTACAGAGGATATACATGTAGTTTGGTACAAGAAGTCAGGAACATGTTAATTAAATCAACAAAGGTTGCAAAAAAATTATAACATGAGGCTAAGGAGAAGTATAGTGATTGATAGACAAACCTAAAGCAGGAGGATTTGCTATTATTGCCTGAGCTCTGAAAGGTATTCCAGTATCCAAATCAGGTTCTGTGCATGCAGGTAGAAGAGAGAAAATGATTTCCTTCACCTGCTTTCTTTGAACAGAAATCTCTGTGGGCGCGGCCATTAAAAACCCTTTGTTTTTTGTCATGTCTGCAGTTGAAAGTGCATACCTTACTAATCGAGTGTGACTATGTGCACATTTACACATTTAATTTGCTTAAGAATTATTCCCTCCGTCCCTACATGTAAGACGTCTAAATCTAGACCAAAAAACGTCTTGCATTCTGGGATGGAGGGAGTAGATGTCATCTGTTTCTTAGAGAACAATAAAAAAGTTGTGATGTCTTATCATTATAATAATAATAAAAGTTGACTATCACATGCAAAACATTCTCAAAAGTAGAACAATCTAGTCAAGAAAAGATAGCCAAATGCATATATAAGGGCAATAGACGCAAAACATACACTGGGCCATAATTCGTGGATCACCACCCAATGGGTAGAAATCAATACCAGCTGACTTCACAAAAGTACGGAAGTTGACATGAGATGCCAATCTAACATGGTGTCCAAATTCCTGCAGAAAATACCATTATTTCTGTTAAGAGGAAGAGCATATACTGCCATATGTACATATAAGGTAGGCTAAAATCAGTATGCTAGTTTTTGACAGTTACACGTGAAATTGGAACAACATTGTAAGATATATTTCTTCGTCTTTGCAAAGACCGAAGATGCTGTAGGACATCATGATTATTGTTATACTTGAAAACTTAAACAGCAATGCAGATGTCTTTCTTTTCTGTGAACAGCTCGAGGGGGTTCAAGCACCTCCAAGGTAGACACCTGCTGAGTTTTTCTTCCTTTAATTAATGGTCAATGATGAAGCCACCTTATGCATGTAAAACTAGTGCTACACAAATGTTGGATATCCCAAATTTTGGGTAGTGCTGCAGATAAGTAAACAATCAACATAGTTGTGATTTCAAAGAATAGCGAAAGAGGCATCAGCTCGCTGATAACGTCAACCGTGGGACAGGCAGTAACAATCCCATCATCTAGACATTCCAGAGAAATTATGTGAAGTTAACTCCTATTTATTTGAGTGCATACCGATAAAGTACAGAAATATCATATATATTTTCAAGAATGCCCATTTGTTATTTGGGATATCTAATAGGCACTTGCAGGTTCACTTGCCTGAAGTCTTTTAGCTAATGCTATAAACGGCTGAACATCCCCTCGTGTTCCAACGACAAGTATAGCAATCTTCAACTTCGGGACAGACTTGCTAAATCCAGATTTAACTTCTTCAACATCACGTGGCACAGAACCAAAAGCATCAATCTCTGAGAGTTCTGATGCAACAAGGGCACTACGGGTCACATCTACCTCCAGTGTACCATCTTTCTGGATCTTTACCAATTTCTCAATTATCTTCATCTGAAATACCAAACAACAAAGAACAGTTATAACAAATAGTGTGACGAAACTGGATGTTCACAAATTCTTCTCAACTAAAACCAAGCTCTAGTCCGCCAAGATTGTGGTAAACAGCAGACCAAACATCAATCTATTTTCAGGACCAGCATAACCAAGCAGACAGAGTCATAACTGCGGCTATATATCGGTCCACTGGAGGAGACTAGTATGCACTAGCGCCAACTCTTAATATTAGAAGGTCAACAAAACTACTACATCACTGGTAAAAGTACAGGCTGACTAACAAATTTCACAGTGTGTTAACAGTTTTTGAGGAAAAATGACACATGGTATACTAAATGTGCAAAGGTATCAATCAAGAAGTGCTAGCAGGCTTACCTTCTCATTTTCTGATAGCATATCCAACGTGAGGTCACATTTAAGCAACCTATCGGAGTATGATCTTACAAAAGCGTGATCTTGCCCTCTAAAACGACTAGAAGTTGCAGTTGTGGATTTACTATGCCCGAATCCTGTAGAAAACCAGAACAGCGCTGTGAACAATGATGTTTCAGAGCAAAAAATACACATGTACAGAATAAGCCAATTCCATTGTGCACGTTGACATTTGTGTTGTTCTATTAGTCGATTTTCCAGATATTCATTAACAAGAGAAAATGACTTAATTCTGAATAGAGTGCAAAGTGGCGTCATCAGTCGACCCACCTGATACAACTGGGAACTAAATTTTGCAACACTAATATTGAGAGTTTGAGACAGATGATTTCTACATGGTGTTCTGTACAGTTCCAATGAAAACATCATTGTTCCTTAAGGGGAACTGAAAGTACTCCCTCCGTCCGGAATTACTTGTTATCGAAATGGATGAAAATGAATGTATCTAAAACTAAAATGCATCTAGATAGTAGATACATTCATATCTATGACAAGTATTTCCGGACGGAGGGAGTACAACAGATTGATGCACATATACTAATTATAAATGGAGAACATAACTAGTAAACCACAGAAATCAAAATAAAAACAAAATGATAACCAGTCCACTGGTTCTCTACAGCAGGAGCGAAATTGGAAAACCGAAAGCAGCAACCTGCTACACTGAACACTACAATTTACACCTTGGCTCGAACTGCCCTTCAAAATTTGGAGGTTACCTTGACTAAAGCATAAAGGCAGCCCCCTTTTTTTCATAAAGCAAACCACCCAATCCGCCAGACATTTACATTGTCAGTGATACTTAACTTGGCGACCACAAGGCAAGGTTTGACTTTCCGACTGTAAACCCCTGATGTCTCAAATTCATCAACATACCGACGTATGCTGACTCCTAACAAAACACACGCCCACTGGGCATAGAACAGAAAAAACAAAATCTCGAAGCGGACCTTCTCGACGCGAGGAGGGGAACCCATCGGCGTCGACCGATCCGGAGAACCGCTCGTCCATGGAGCTCAGCACGAACTCCCTCGTCCCCTCGGCGAAGGAGGAGGAGGACGAGGCGCCCGCCCCGTCCCGGCCCCCTCTCCTCCTCCGAAGGTCGCCGCTCCCGCTCCCCTCTCCGGCCACCGCCTCGCTGTTGCACCCCATACCCCCTCGTGGGAGGATGGGGTTGACCAGGCCGGGAGAGATGCTATGCTACAAGCGCCCGCAGCACCGCGTTCGCATTGGCTGCGCCGCGTGGAGGCGGGAGCTTCGAGGCCCTCGGGGACGGGAGTGAGCGCGGCGCGAGGTGGGGTTGCAGAGAGGGACGTGCAGCTACGAGGCTGCCGACTCGCTGCCGAGAAGGGTGAGGTGGAGGTGGACTCGCTGGCGTTTGGTGCGGGAGCGACGACGGGCGGGTGGAGCCCGTCCAGATGCCGTTTCCGCTGGCGTGGGGGAGTCAATGGACTCCTGGCCGACTGGAAAGCTGGCAACGTGCTCGCGGGACCAAGCAGACCGTATACGGGAGAAACAGAGCAACTTGGTTCACCTAAAAAACAGAGCAACTTGGGTCGGACATAAGGCCAACTCCACCGCACGACCCTAAATCTTACCCCATTTTGTCCGGATTTTGTCCGTATGAGGTAAAAATATGGAGAAGAAACGTCGGACAGAGGCCGGACAAACTCGCTGCACCCACCGCTGCTACCCCATATTTTGTCCGGATTTGTCCATGGTGGGTGCACGTGATGGGCCAGGTACAGAAAAGGAGAGAGTGACAGGTGGGGCAAGGGCGGACACAGGCGGACGACGAGGACGCGAAGACGTCCGCTCTCTGTCCGCTTTGGCCCCAAACCGAGAGCAACTTTGGTCTGGAAATGGGGCAAAAGCGGACACAAACCGGACAAAACGTTCGTATGCTCTCATGCGTTGGGTCGTTCGGTTTGTCCGTTTTATCCCAAACGAACACAAACGGACGATTTGGGGTAAATTTGGGTCACGCGGTGGAGTTGGCCTAAATATCCAACTTGGGCTGAAATCTTCGCCTGGTTAGCGGTACAGTACCGATCTGGACTTCTGACCGCCGTGCTCGCCATGGATTGCAAGATCAACCTTCTTCATGTTACCTTTGCCTACAAGAGGAAGGTGGATCACCTCAAAAAAAAAAGAGGAAGGTGGAACACATCCTCATCCAATGTGTATTCCCGAGAGAGGTCTGGTACCGCTGTTGTTCGTCATTGAACATTCACATTTTCAGCCCAGACATTAACCTCACGCTCACCCAGTGGTGGGAGACTGCCAATGCGGGAGTCCCCACGGCCAACAAAAGAGGATTCGACACTTTCGTCATCGCTCTCATCTGTCGTTATGGAAACAACGCAAGAGTATTCGGGAGATTGGTTGAGCACAAGAACCCGAGGCAATTGTCGGAGCATGTGCTTGATGAGATCAAAGATCGGCACGTTGTCCATGTTGGTAGATTGCATCTTTTTGTGAAAGAGTAACTTCTAGGGTTTTTCTTCAGGTGGGTGTGGTGTTTGGGGCAGCGTTGTTCACATTGCTAGGCCCCACTTTTGTACATATTTTTCTCTCTTCTATAAAAAAATATGGTAGCCATTGGCATACTCTCAAAAAAAAAAGTTTTACCATGGTCTACAAAAACATTGTGACGTTTTGACTTTTTCTTTAACACAGTACAGTCGAAGATGCTCGCAATACACTAATTCCTATGAACGCATGCACGCACACCCTATGAGCATCTTTGAGGTGATGAGACAATACTTTTGAATTTGATTGATATAGCTTTGGTCAAAAGTTTAAACTTTCACCATCAACATTTTCAGAATTATGTGGATTGGATGTGTGAAGCATTTGGATAATTATTTGGTCATGTGATGATTTTATCATTTTTATAATTACATTATATATAGTAGTAAATTGCAATTTGTATATATGGTGGTATGTGTCAAGCATCACCTTTATTCAGACTCGGGGGAGTAATCTACAAATTAAAACAAGATATGTAAAAAAGCATAACTACAAGGGACAAGCACTTGTAGCACTCACGTGTTGTTTAGTGATTAGAGCTTAATTATTCTATTCATGCAGCTTTTGGTACAACTTTTGGCACATAGTGCATGCCCCACCCACTCTCACCTCTCATGTTTTTTCTTTTGACTTCTAAATTTGAATCTAGTATATCTTTTGAAACCAAAGTCTAATTTATAATTCATTGCATATTCGCGTTCCTTATGACGAGTGCTCTACCACTTTTGAATATGTTTTGACAAGTTCTAAAAACTTCACCAAGTTCTAAGTTCTAACTAATAAAATTTGAAGGACAAAAGATAAATTCAGCAAGTTCTAAAAACTAGCCATAACCCCTGAGCCATAAGCCATAACCCCTAAAAGCAAATGAAACTTGATAACTTGGTGAAACTTTGTAAAAACTTAATATTACGATTATCAAGTTTTGATATTTGAAACTTGGTAAAAAATAAAGTTGTCAAAGTGTATTCATAATTAGTCTTGTTTGAAGGTTGTCGTTGCAAGTAACACAAATAAGCAAATAAAAATTAATTTGGACTTTCGATTCAAAAGATACAATAGATTCAAATTTGGAGAGAAAATGGAAAAGGATGGGAGATGGGGTGGATGATGCATGCAACTCTGTGGAAAGTTGACATGCATGGACTCAGCGCAACAATTAAGGGCTAATGACATTAAAGACTTCGCCAATCTTAAAACAAACGTGCGGCCGCATGCGTGCCCCTGTGAATTTCTGTAACTTCAAGAAAATAAGAAGACAGTGTTCACTAAAATTTGTATTTTTATTTATTTTGATACTCTTGAATAGAATTCTTGTGGGTCACTTCCCTAAACAATGGCTCTGACAAAAATAGATAGAATTTATGATTATTTTCCCTGTTATGTTTCTGTTAGTGTGTACATTGTATAACTAGATATATCATCATGAACATAGTTCTTATCGTACGGTTACCAACTTTTTTGGATGATAAGTGAATTTGTTTTGTAAGATAGTGTTGGTGAGCTAAATTTTTATATGCCAATATCATGGCATTTATACTCTTTATATCTACAAATAGTGTTTTAGTTTTCGGTTGAGCAAACCTCAACGCAACCCACATACAATTAAACACACACCTCTTAAAACAACATGCACGCACGCACACAAGCATAAACTGTCACATCCAGTGTTTTTCATAAGAGCCTGCCAACAAAATAGAAGTTTTGAATAAGAGCAACACATACTATCATTAATTATCTTGTAGGCCCCATGGGCATCTCGCTCTCCCTAGTTTGTTGATATTTCCTCTAGGCATTAAAATCGGAAGGGTTGGCGTAATTACGAGGAGAGTTGAGAATTTTTTTTTGAGAGGGTAAAGAAGAGATTCGGTTGTTCAGTTCCAATCTAGATTTTTTCCGGAAAAAAACCTATGTAGAAATTTGTTGAGATGGCCTCAAAGATCTGAGGGGGTACTAATTTTTTAATTAAAAAATCGAAAAAACCTCTCAGTGGTGCTCCCATGGGTTGATAGCATGTAGCACCTAAAAGGGCTGATGCCTGGTAGCACTGATTCTCTTTCTCTCTAGGTTAACCAGAGCATGATTTTTCTCTTCAAATTCCTATAATCGTCTTGCGAGGCACATCTTTATAACAATAAATTTTGCATATCCTTGAGTTTTTGTTTATTTTGGATTATGTAACCATGTTTTTTTTCCTTTGTCATCATTTGTTTCTTTCTAAATATTTAGAATCTTTAGTTTACCAGTCACATAAGTAGTTGGGCATGTCACCAGAGAATGGTCACTCCGGCTATAGATGGCACTAGCTGTCATTTCTGGTAAAGTAGAAAGTATGCTAAACATGTCATGTGTTGCAAACAACCCCATAGTAAATATGAACATAAATTCAACACCACGGGAGATGATTTGTCTTTTGGATATTTCAATATGGACTACATACATACTAAAATAAGTGAACAAACACACTAAAACGTGTCTATATACATTCGATTCAGAAAAAAGTTAGAACATCTTATATTTGTGAATGGAGGGAGTACTACGGTACAAATAGCCCTTCAAAACTACAAACCATGTTATGTGTCTCGAATAAGAAATACATATGAGCGTTATTTGCAGCTTGCATAATATGGACAAGAGTAATACTACACCTATGGGGTGTGTGTTTTTACAGAGATATCTACGAGCTGGGTGTAGGCCGGTGCTTAATCCAGGGGGTGGGCCCGTAACAAAAATCAGGGGAGATATTAATGGGACAATGACAATTTTGTAAATCAATTTCGTAGTTATCTCTGCCCATAAATTTAGGATTGTGGTGTGTAAAAAGAGTTGGGTAGGCTACCCAACTTCTCAAGCCACTCCCATGTGAGACAATCTATGTCAATGAATTTTGGTTGGGGAACATCAAGCCCGTTCGATTTTGACTAGTGGATTTGCTCTGTCTCACTCTAGATTGAGTCTAACGTTCGCTACTACAGGGTCCACCTTACTCTGGGACAACCTCGCGGTGAAAGTGTATATATGTCTCACCAATGAAAAGAAGGCACCGTGTAGTTCTTCTTCCTCTCTTAGCCCCTCCACCCCCAAATAGTCTTCTTCATTTTCCTATCTCATTCCACCAACGTTGCCTTGTGCGTCTGTTCCGCCTATGCCATTGCTTCATATACTAAATCAGTCCATTTGCGCCATCTCATCCGTCACCTCCCTAGCGCAACCCTCCAATGTAGATTCCTTATGCCCCTTCATCCATGGCTAGTCGTTGCAGCATCGGTCATGTCAGTGGTGACCTCAAAACCGACCACGAAGAGCTTGGTTATGGCCATTTGGTTAGTCATTAGTATGTGGTGGTGGATTAAATGGTAGGTTACATCAAAATTAAGAGATGTTGTATAGTGAACGAAATATATTAGTCGTTTCTTTGGTAAGATCAATGATTTGCATATGTTCCCTTTTTCACCAAGAAATAATGATTCATGCTCTCTACTTATTAATTCTGTGGACTCATTCTTCGAGGTTTGGCACACAACGATCCATATCAAAGTCCAAGTCTAGATACTACAACTGCTGAAGGTCATGCCTACTACTCAGAGTTCTAGAAATCGGGCCAGCAAGGGATACATTTATGTCTGTATATTTACCATCATCTTGAGGTGTGCTATGGAACATGGGCAAATGTTGTATAAATCAGCCATGTGCCTCTTAGTTTCCAGCACCATGTTTACAGACTCGAATAATTCAAGGATATTCTCAATAGTTTCACAAATACAACCTTTTCTCGTGCGTAAACAAGAAAAGGTATTGTGTTGTCTTGAGAATATAAGTTATCTGCTTGTGTTGTCCCTTTGATACTTTCTGAACAATACTTATTTTTATTTTATTTTTGTTGTCAATCACCAATATTTGCTAGCATGATTCGACATGTAAGTTTATTTAACCCGTGCATCGGATAAACTTTCTAAAGATATAAGGAACTTCCCTATAATTCCTTAATCCTCTTAAAATTGTTTAGTGATCCCTATGCCTTTAATTTGAAGCCCCATGAGCCTTAAATGCACAACAATTCAAGGCGGGCCTCACCACATGGTCTGACATGCCCTAACCCTCAACGAGATTGATCACGGCCGGAGTGTCAACTCAATACGTCAAGTATGAGGGATACCCTATATTTTTGTTCGTCCAGGAGCTAAAATGTGCAGCCTTCCTCTAGCTAGAGAAGAGGGCTAGGCAGAAGGATTTATACAGATTCAGGTCGGAAGTGGTCTTCTTCTCTCAATGTGAGAGAACTTGTCCCTTGATGGCGACGACCCTCCTCTTACATAGGGTTGTGGGCACCACACCGTTCTACAGGTGTGTACGCATAAGAAAATGCGGACTCGAAGCCACATGACCACTTTGACCATGTTGGTCACTGCCTGGCAGTTTATCCTCTGACATGCGCCAGCATGTTAGGTACTTGAGTACTTCTAGACATCAATTAGACAGGATTAACACCTTATCGCATGGGGGATGCGCACCGCCTGCAAGGTGGTACTCCATCCGTTCCATATTAAGTGTCGTTGATTTAGTACAACTTAACGACACTTAATATGGAACTGAGGGTGTGTGTTTTTATCACCTAGGATATGTAGACCCGCTCTGTCTACGAGTTGTAGCCTACAACTCCATAAAATGCTTGGTCGGCAATGTGGCTATGTTTGCGACTGTAGGTGCTTAAGCACATACAGTGAGCATGCTTGCAATCGTCATGTTCGGGTGGCGAGCATTGTACGCCTTACGTCACTGATGGTGTCTTTTCCATCGGCACTGGATCTTTGATGGTACTGAATCTTGATGAAGATCGGTGTATGGACGCGAGCCTGTTGAATCTCTCCACGGACTGGGCGAAGGGGCCCCCGGGTGGTTCCTGCATCTGTCGATCGTAGTCGTAGTCGTATGCCATGTTTAGCCTCAGCCGGAGCTCCGACATCGCCGGGCAGGCGCGGAGCAGCGTCGCCACTGCGTAGTCCGCGTTGATGTCCATGTACTTGAAGTTCGCGTCTATCTCGAGGAGCTTCAGGTTCGGGAAGGTCGGCAGGATGACCTCGTCGTCGGAGAAAATTTCCTCGATGCCGTTGATGTGCAGCTTTAGGGCCCTCGTGCTGGAGAAGCTCCCGAGCATGCGCGCCGCAGACTCGGGCTTATAGAAGTCCCGCTCGCGGCGATTGGTGTCGAGGTCGACTTGTGTCAGCCCCGGCGCCGGCGATGTCAGCGAGAGATTGACGGGGAACCCTTTGTAGCGGAAGGAGCGCAGGCTCGGCATGTCGAGCTGTATGCCGATGTCGCGGGAATCTTTGAGCTCCTCCAAGGAGACACTGACCACGAGCACCAAGGCGGTGACCGTCCGGCAGCGGAGGCAGAGGGGCAGATTGGAAGGCTTGGACCTGGAGTAGGAACCCTCGGCTGAACCCGTCGGCTTCGGCGGCTTCTTAGTGACGTCCACCAGCGCAAGTCTGGTTAGCGCCGGC
Organism: Triticum dicoccoides; assembly: GCF_002162155.2. Lineage (NCBI taxonomy): Eukaryota > Viridiplantae > Streptophyta > Magnoliopsida > Poales > Poaceae > Triticum > Triticum dicoccoides. The sequence goes on along the minus strand of NC_041385.1, from coordinate 668,132,455 downwards.
GCGGCGTCGATCACGGCCTGGAGATACCCCTCCAGGTAAGTGCAGTCGTGCAGCGACAGATCCGTGAGCCGCGGGAAAGCGAGGCGCGCGGACGACGGCGGCGATGCTGGCTGGAGGCTGCAGAGGTGGAGCTCCAGGAACCGGAGCGTGGCGGCGGCGCAAGGCAGGGAGGCCAGCGGCGGGACGTACAGTCCACTGTAGGCATGATCGCCGGCGATGCGGAGCTCCTCCAGCGCGGCGGCCGCGGGGTCGGCGAGGAGGCCGGCGACCCGGGCGTCGCACTCCGGTTCCACGTCGTGCACCCTGTAGTACGAGCCGCGGCGGGGGTGGTAGGCGCCTTCCTTGAGGAAGACCGTGAGCCGCTTGAGCGCCGTCCCACGGCGGCGGCTGGCGAGGGCGGCCTTGCCGTCGCGGAAGAAGGCGTCGAAGCGGGCGTCGGGATAGTGAAACCCGCCAGCGCCAGATGAGTAGGGCCTGCTGTCGAGGTTGAGGGCGCTCGCGCGGCGCCAGAGCGGGCGCCATCGGCGCGAGAGGGCGGCGCTGGCCGCGGCCTCCTTCGCCGGCGCGAAGGAGAGGATGTGCTCGAGGAGATCGTCGCCTAGCGAGGAGAGGCGGTCGGCGGCGAAGGTGCGTCTAATTTTCTTTTGAGATCCGGCCATGGTGCGTCTCTAGATGGATATGCGTGGCCGTCAATATTAATATTTACTAGGAAAATTGCCCGTGCATTGCAACGGGAAAACAAATAGCACACGCCCTAAGCATGGCTCCAGATCCGCCCCTCCCCCAACTACAAACCGCTTAACGTTCGTCATGTCCTCTCTCTCTCTCTATCCCTGTGTATGTAACCTCAATGTAAGTTACTGCAATAATATTTTTATTACTACGAACAAAAATATCCCATCGTTCACATAGCTTCAGTTCACGATCAGTTTATTTAAATGCCATAGGTTTGAGGGCTTGTTCAGCATCATTGTCATACTCTTGGGCGAAGGCTTTGCATTGTGTACACTCAATTCAGTTAAAGAAGACCCTTCATTTGTGGAATATCTGGGTTTTTTTATGCTAATACTTCTATCCATATGACCATCTGGCCATGCAAATTTAACAAATCAATTTTCAATATAGCATATTGCAGGAATCTGAACAAATATAGAGGCATATATTTGATTGTGACAAATAAACTTATAAAATAAAGTCTTTAAGGATAAACATTTTTCAACTTCCAATGTTTTTGTAATTATCAAGCATGTCTCAAAGAGCGACATAGCTTGGAAAACCATGCTAAGGATTGTCTTATTTTGGTTTATAACCTAGGTCGACATCAGTGGTAATTGAACAATATATGGACATTGGGAGTGCAATGCTTGACGATGAGTGAAAACATATATGTGGCGATGAGTGTATCTTCCATCCTATGCAAGGCCATAGTTAGTAAGTAGCATATTGCAAGTTTTAGATACATGGTTAGAAAATATTCTAAAGCGAGAAAAACAAAATTGACCCTGGAGAGAGAAAACAGTGACTCTGCCTTAGGTTTCAAACCCCCTGATAACAGTGGAATTCGTGTTTCATAGTAAAAATAACCTAGTGTAATTCCTATATGAAAAAGAAAGGAAACACGGTATCAAGACAATCAAATATATTAAGGTATCATACCATAAGTCTTTGCTGCCATTCTTCTTCTTCACGTAATTGAGGGAACTACACAGCGCATCATGTACTTCATAGCACGCTTTACATTCAAAGTCATTACTAACCGAGCAATGTCCTACAAAAACATTGGAAGTAGAACCACCAGCACCCAACAAAGAAAATTTGTTCGTGGCGGACGATTGGACAAAATAGATGCCACAGGCTACCGATCTACACAAATGGGCATTACCAAGTAAGTTCATGTTCAGGCCCTTCCCTGTGTGACATTTGACATTCAAAATCATGATCAATTCAGTTCCTCTATTAAACCAGGATCATGAGTGACACTGGATTCTACCCAATATCCCTAAGCATCAGAACAAAGAGTGAAGCATTCAGAGCTTTCAACAATTGCCACGGATGTGTGTGTGGCAACGGGAGATTTTTTTTTTGACATGTATTCAAATTTAAGCAAATATGTACAAGCTTTAGTAGTAGACAAACAACCAGCCAGATTGGACATCCATAACTTTCGTTGTAATTATCAAGTGGTGCAAACAATCGATGCAAAATTAATTCCATCAATAATATGATGAACAATTGAACACATAATTTGGAAAAAGAAGAAGATAGGCACATGTCAAGTAACTAATTCAGGTTAAACATGGTATTTGACGAATTCTAGCATGATTTAAGTTTGCATGTCGAGTGTCTCTTAGCGGGAAATTCTTGGATTTTTATATGTTGGTACCTATAATTGTACGGGGGCCTTCGTGACATTTCCAATCCTGAAGACATCTCAGTTTAGGGATAATGATGACATCTTCCGGTCTTGACCTGTCTGCAAATAATCCTTAACAACTACTCCCTCCGTCCGGAAATACTTGTCATCAGAATGGATGAAAATAGATGTATCTAGAACTAAAATACATCTAGATACATCTATTTCAATGACAAGTATTTCCGGACGAAGGGAGTATAATTTAGTTTCAGTACATACCCATAAGCTTTTCAGCATGCAGACAACAATGGTACGGTTACCTAGTAAAACTCAACCAGATCACCTTGTGTGCATGCTGAATTTCTACTATACGGCTAGCTTGGTTGAGACAAAACAATGCAACTGATCTATATTCATTAATTAATACAAAAAATACCAGGTGAAGGTATCCTAATTAAAGAAACAAAAGTAAATCCCCGTAAAAGAAATAAGAAAGAACCATCTCTAGGAAGGAGAGATTAGACCTATACCAAGGCATTCGTTAGCTAAACCAAAAGAAAATTTATCTCGGGAGCTTGCTTCGAATTGCTTACCTTTCCTGCTCAAATTTCCCTTTTATTTAAGAGCAAATTGATGTCTTGCACTTAAGGGTAACATGATTGAGAACAACAACACTGAAACTATCTTGTGATTTTCTAATAGAGAAGTACACAATTAATATGGCAATGACATATACTTATAATTTATTTATAGGAAAGGCCGCAAAGGACATACATAGAGGTCTGGTCACAGAAGCATCACCCATGAGTAGTCTTTACGCTCAGACGTTTAGAGGAACACTTGTTGCACACACTGCAATCTCACAATAGGAGAGAAAAAAATGTTACATATCGGAGTGGAGTTAGGGAGAGATGTTACTGCTATATACCTGGAGATGGTATGCGCATTCTCTCAAGCTGAGATGGCTCTCGCATCCTCGAAAGCGATGGTGCCTACGTGCGCTCACGTACTCGCTGGCTATGGCAGCTCCCATGTCCTCCGAAGCGGCAACAATCCTCGTGAGCTTGTGTCCTCGCTGGCTGCGGCGGTGCCACTGCGAATCCTGGCATGCAGCAGCATCGCGGAAGAAGGATGGTACTGAAAACATTAGTGCAGAAAGCAAATCCAAGAAAAATCTGAAGGCTAATGTAGTGGAAAAAATATACGCTAGTTCTCAAGATATTAAGAATCACAATTTTTTACATAATTCTTTATATGAATCTTTATCCTCAAACTTGTTCTTATACATCTCTAGATGCACACCATTTATTAAAAATAGTGTTCATATAGCAGGTGAATTCACCAATCAAGTAGCCATCCATAAACTGATATATCCACAAATCTAATTCCATCCAGCAAACAAACACCAACTAAAGTCCATCAATTCTAGATAATTCTGACATGCTTTCCCAGTACAAAGCTCCTGCCATGATTATAGCGTCAGAAAAATTCAGTGCAGGACATATGTCATTTGGCAGGAACACAACATCAGGAATCGCACAAAAGCTTGAACTTACAAAATCATCTTTCAGACCAAAATTCAGAAAACACACCATATGCCCAATAGCAAGTTGAACCACACTAATACGGAAATATAAATACTTCAATTAACCCCCAGGGGAAGGGAACGGGGAGGGAGAAGGGGTGGAGTAAGTCCTGTTGTGAGGGCGCTCGAACTTCCAATCGAGGATAACATCGTCAAGATGGAGCTGACGGCGGACACGGCGAGCGCCGGCGCCATCACTCCCATCACGGCGGATGGAGATGCAGCGTCTACTCCTCCACCCCTCCTCTTCCCCATGCAGCTACAACTGAGGCAATGCCGCCGTCTGCCTTCTGGAGTTCCCCGCCTTCGATCTCGAGCACGCCATCCAGGACGGCGTTGGTATCGACCGCCAACCTCAATCTGGATCCGGTTGTGGCTAATGTACAGACTAATTCCCACACAAAACATTCATTAAGTTAGCATTGTCTCTTTTTGGTCTATAGTTCAGGGACAAGCACAATTGCTAGCAAGCCCCAAATTGGCGCAACCAGCAAGCAGTTGCTGGGTAGCCACCCATTTCCTCCCACCAGCTCTTCTGCACGCAACAAATATTCTCCCAATTGATCAACAAATCCCCAAACCGAGCAAGCATACACGAAATTAAGGAAACAAGCAATTGAAGGAAGCTGGCCTTGTTGTCGGGGTGGGCGAGGAGGTGCCCCACGGCTCCAGCAGCAAGCACGGCATGCGCGCCATCGTCTACGCCGCAAGCAAAGTACTCCGCCGCGGCCGCTCATGGACGAGCATGGCTGGTGACGCGCCGTGACGACCGCTAACACGACACCCAGGCGGAGGTAGAGGACCTTCTTGGTCTGGTTCCCGAAGGTCTGGTTCTTGATCTCGCGGAGCGCGACCACCCGCTCGTGCTACCCCTCCCCGCATCCTCCTCCTGCTGGTCCGCCGACGCCGCCGGGGCCCCCGGCCGCCAACCTGGCAGCGAGCTCCTCCGAACGCGTCCCCATGCAGAAAGGCGCAGAGGAAGACTCCGAAGGCGCGGACGCTCGCCGGCACCGGCCGGCGGCCCGCGGCCGGCGCGGCACCGGATCGACCGCCGCTCCTGGCGGCTGAGGCGAGGGAGAGAGAGGAGATCCCGATGGGTTTCTTTTTTTCTCACTTTAAGGACCGCAGATTTAATACTATATACTGTAGGGATTTATTTGCAAAATTCCTGATCAAAACGTTTTCTCACTTACAAAAGGACTGCGGGTTGAATACTGAAAAATACGGGGACTTTTTTGCAAACCTGCCGTGACGTACGACCAGAAGCAATTGGTGGTTTATTAGTAATATAAGGGAGAGATGTGCGCGCATGGAGTCGGTTTGGTTCTGTTTTCATAAAAGGGAAATCGAGGGATATCGTTTTTGTTTTAAGGGTCGAGGGATGTCGGTTTGGCTCTGTTGAAAGAATACGCCGCGCGCTGCTGCAGTTTGTTTTGAGTCCAGGATTATCCATGTAAAAAAAGAGAGTCCAGGATTACCGGTGATGGACTCTGAAGAGGGATGAGGCCGCTTAGGCCTTTTAACTGGATGGCCCAGTATGAGGCCGCTTAGGCCTTGGTTCCTGGGCGTATATACCAGCACTAAAAAAAGGTGTATGTACATCTAGGAATTGGAAAACAAATAATTACAAAAAAAGGAAGTGGAAACAAATAATTACAAAAATATCAAAAAGTTTAGATGTCTTTTTAGAATAAACTTCACTTTCTTTTGCACTAGCATGTAATTTTCCATCAACCAAACCCAACGTTGACGGAACCGGATCCTCTAACATTTGAGAAGGAAAGTTAGAGAAGTTATAATACCGTAACTTTCCTTCTTTCTATCCATATGATTATGGCTAAAATAATTTAAATTAATTTGCAAATTGATAATCTACCGTCTACATTTATAGTAATTACATAAAAACAAATTGATGGTGAACTAAAATTAATTTTAAAGTATTTATATCTACAGTAAATATCAACAGTAAACAACCTACTAACTACCTACTAACAGTCCCTAACTTTCCTTCTTCATTTTTCACTAGGCAAACACTGTAGCACCGTGACTTTCCTTCACAATGTTAGAGGATCCGGTTCCAACATTGACATCAGGGCACAAAAGCAATTTTTTGGTCAAAATAGTGTTTTGTATATACCAATATTTTTTGCCATTTTTGCCCAAAAGCCAACACTGGGTGTTGGCTGATGAAAAATTACATACGGGTGTAGAAAAAGTCAAGTTGATTCCAAAAATACTTCTGATCTTTTTTGACTTTTCTTGTAATTATTAATTATTTTTTCAGTTCCTAGGTGTATATTATACACCTAGGAACGAAACGTTTGCACCCCTTGCACAACCATATACCCTAAGAAAAAGGCCTTGCACAACCTGCAGTACTACCCCTAAAAAACCTGCAGTATTGTGATCAAACCGGCGACAGAATTGTGCACATATCAGCGACAAGTCGTTAGAAGGCAGTGCTGGAATTTTGTCTATTTTGGGCCTAGCCCAATAGCAGTTTCAGAAATTCGTAATAAATCCTAAAGGCTCACGCAGCCCATTCGTGCAAGGCAAGAGGTGGAATTAAAGTTTAGTCCCACATTGCTAGTTTAGAGAAGTTGGACTTGTTTATAAGGGAGGTTCTTTCCCCACATGTATGAGGATGAGAACAAGAGGGACATCCACGTGCGCTCCTCCTCCGCCGCCCGCCACGCGACGCGGGTTGCGGGAATGAGCCGAGCCGATGTTAAATTTTTGCCATGCACGATGGGTATACGAAAGGTCACGCGGGAGCTGAAACGTTTTTCGTAGTGGACACTGAATCCGAACGGGCCGCCTCTTCGGCTGAAATCCGTTCTCTTCGTCTCCCTCTCTTTGTTTTGCCTCCCGTCGCTGCCCTCTCGCCTCCTTCTCTTGCGCCTATAAAAGGAAGGTCGCTCCTCTCAGAAAGACGCACCAGAACTACTTCTTCCTCTCGCCACCGGTTCATGAGCACTATGTTGCTACTACGATCTTCCCCATCCCGGCTTGCGGCGTGCACCGCAGGTCGGGACAGTAGGCCTCTGAAACCGCACCTTTTGAGTCCTGTACGGGAGAAGGGTGATAAGGTTTTTGAGGAGCGCTCAACGCGACTACTGACTTCTTCTTCATGGACACCCCGGACTCCGACGACTACTTCCCCGACAACGACTACTTCCCTGACGTCGACAACCTTCTCGACGACATGGCTACCGAGGACACCGACCCCAAGTCCGGTGCTACTGTTGTTGTTGTTGTCCTGTACATGTTCTTGTTTTTCCTGTTAGAGGTCCTACCACAGATCCTTGTTCTAGTGTTTTCCATAGACATGTTAGGCTTTATTTCATATATGCAACTTGATCTACTATTTGCTGTAGAGATGTTTGGTTCTAGTTCATACTTGCAGATGTTATTTACCGTCTCTCTGTCAGATCGCATGACTTGCTTTATCTCTGCTATTTTAGTCATGCTTTATCTAGTATTTCCGTTAATAAAATCATATGGTAAATTGCTCATATTTCCAACAATCCAAAAACCTTATCATAGGCAATTTACCCCAAGTGGTTTTGCTGCTTTCATTGGACCTCCTATGTTTGAGGGTATCCACTATAAGAGGTGGCGCGTGAGAGTAGTCTTATGGTTTCAAACCATGAGTTGCTATGACGCCACTCTTGGCAAACCTGAAGGAGAGCAAGATGCTCAACAGGCACAAGCTTTTAAGAAAATGGATACCTTGTTTAAGGCTGCTCTCTTGAGTGTTCTTGGTGAGAACATAGTTGATGCTTATGCGTCAATTGGTAATGGAAAAGATATGTGAGACGCACTCGAGGCCAAGTTTGGGGTCTCGGATGCTGGTAGTGAGCTGTACATCATGGAGCAATTTTATGACTACAGGATGACTAAAGAGCGCTCCGTGGTTGAGCAAGCTCATGAGATACAGCCATTTGCTAGGTAACTTGATCACTTCAATTGTATCCTACCGGACAAGTTTATTGCCGGAGGTATCATCACTAAGCTTCCTCCCACGTGGAGGAACTTTGCTACCTCACTGAAGCATAAGAGGCAGGAGTTTTCCGTTCCAGATCTCATTGGTACTCTTGATGTGGAAGAAAAGGCGAGAGCAAAGGACAACCGTTCTCGAGGTATTGAGGGAGGTTCTAGTGCCAATCTGGTACAGAAGAACTTACAACCCCACAAGTTCAAGAACAAGGGCAAGTTTGATGGTAAAGCAATGTTTGATGGGAAGAACAAGGCTGTGCACCACACAAACTTCAAGAAAAAGAATGAAAAGAAGAAAGGTGTGTGTCATGTGTGTGGGGATCCTGATCATTGGGCTCCTAGTTGCCCTAATCGCTATGACAAACGTCATCCTGGGAAAGGCGGCAAGACCGCTAATGTTGTCATTGGAGACACTGAGATGAAGGATGCTGGGTATGGTATATTTCCTACTATTCTTTCAGTATGTCATTCTCCTGATTGGTTGATTGACACGGGTGCTAATGTGCATGTATGCGGTGATATTTCCATATTTTCATCTTATCAGACCGCAGGGACTTCAACTGTGCTGATGGGCAACGGTTCAAGTGCTTCTGTTCATGGTGTTGGCACGGTCGATCTGAAGTTTACTTCGGGGAAGATCGTGCGGCTGAAGAACATGCATTATGTCCCCTCCGTCAATAAAAATCTTGTTAGCGGATCTCTTCTGTGTAGAGATGGCTACAAGCTTGTCTTTGAGTCGAATAAATTTGTAATTTCTAAGTATGGAACCTTTGTTGGTAAAGGCTATGAGTCAGGAGGCCTGTTTCATTTATCCTTATCAGACGTTTGCAATAAAGTTGTTAATCACATTTTTAACAATAGTGAATCAAATATGTGGCATTCACGTCTCTTTCATGTTAACTTTCGTTGCATGTCGCGACTAGCGAAGTTAAACTTAATCCCTAGTTTCACCACTGTCAAGGGATCTAAGTGTAAAGTGTGTGTGCAAGCTAAGCAACCTCGTAAGTCTCATGTGACTGCGGAAACGAGAAATCTTGCACCACTAGAGCTCATACATTCAGATCTATGTGAAATTGAAAGTGCGTTACGTCGACTAGAGGGGGGTGAATAGGCAATTTTTAAGAAATCTTCACTGAGGAATTTCAAGGTGGGGAAATTCCTAAGCGAAGAACTACTTGCATTGGAATAAGTACTCAGGTATAAGCAAAACAGAGTAACAGCAGAGTCATCATGATGAAATGAAAGACAAGCATTGAGTACAGAAAGCGTAAACACAGGATAAGCAGGATGAAGACAAAACTGACTGAAGAATTAGGATTGAGGAATTAGAGAAAGTCTTTAGTCAAAGTCTTCAAACAGTAATGATCAGGTTCATCAACACATAACTGAGGAAATGAAAGGGTTGAGGAAATAGAACCAGTTGGCTTGGTGAAGACAATGATTTGGTAGACCAGTTCCAACTGTTGTGACAGTTGTACGTCTAGTTGGAGCGGCTGAGTATTTAAACTCGAGGACACACAGTCCCGGACACATAGTCCTCACCGTATTCTCCTTGAGCTAAGATCACACAGACCTTGCCTAACAGTAGTGGTAAGTCTTCACAGGTGAGGGAGTCCTGGATTAGGGGGTATCCGGACAGCCGGACTATATACTTTGGCCGGACTGTTGGACCGTAAAGATACAATACTCAAGGCTTCGTCCCGTGTCTGGATGGGACTCTCCTTTGCGTGGAACACAAGCTTGGCGATCCAGATATTATATTTCCTTCTTTGTAACCGACTCCATGTAAACCCTAGCCCTCTCCGGTGTCTATATAAACCGGAGGGTTTAGTCCTTAGAGAAAGAATCATAATCATCATAGGCTAGCTTCTAGGGTTTAGCCTCTACGATCTCATGGTAGATCAACTCTTGTAACACTCATATCATCAATATCAATCAAGCAGTGAGTAGGGTTTTACCTCCATCAAGAGGGCCCGAACCTGGGTAAAACATCGTGTCCCCTGCCTCCTGTTGTCATTAGGCTTAGACGCACCGATCGGGACCCCCTACCCGAGATCCGCCGGTTTTGACACCGACATTGGTGCTTTTATTGAGAGTGGGATCTGTGCCGTTGCTGCAAGGCTCGATGGCCCATCTCGTTGTCCAGGATAACATCACCTCTGGGGGAGCGCTGGCTGTAGGCCAAACTCTCCGACTAGGCGGCTTCGTCATGGTCGCCCAATCAGCTGTCGCGCCGACGATGAACTCTCGGGTCATCACGAATAGCCTCCACGTCAATTCGGAACTCGCCGAACAGATGGATCCAAGGGAGCTCTCCTCCCTTAATGAGCTCTTGGATCGCATCGCCGCTTTGGGAGTCGCCACAGACTATGACCGTATTGGGCTCAAACCCGACCAAAGGGATATTAAATCCCCGCCGGTCACCCACGAGATAGCGGTAGTGGAGGAGCCACATATGGATTATCCCTCTATTTTGAGGACGAATTATGTCCGGATTACCGAGCTCTCTGAGCCGGATAACCGCTCACGGGTGGACATGACCCAGACCCCGGACTTAGAATCGGGTATCGGGCCGGAAAAATCGGGTAGCACCCCGGATCCCGAGCTATCAAGCCCGGAAGCTCCTCTGCCCCTGGGCGTTAGATCGAATCAGAATCCAGATTCAACTACACCCACCCACCTGGACTTAAACCGTCTCTTCCATATCAGACAAGAGCCCCAAGAGACAGTACATCGCTACTGGGCTGGATTCCTCCTTATGCTAAACAAGGTCAAGGACTGTCGTGAGGAAGACACAATCTCACTTTTCTGCAAAAACTGCACGAACAAAGGGATCCTTAATGCTATAAGTCACCGTGACATAGTACACTTTGCTGACTTAGCAGCCATAGTACAGAAGTACTGTGCGATGGAAAGCGCCTGGAAAACCCAAACAGAATTTTGGGATAGTCCGGCTCTCACTAAAACCTTTGTCCGAACTAAACGGGCGAACTCTCGTAAGTCAGCCGATCCAATCCCCAAGAAACCAAAGCCCACCCCAGGGCGTGGAACCGTATTGGAAGAATGTCTCAATGGGCCATGTAAACTCCACAGCACGCCGGACACTACACCAACACATAGCCTTAGAGCATCTTGGATACTCCGGCAGGTAGCAAAAAGTGGCGAGGATCTTCTTGTAAGCCATAAAGCAAAACAACATCCCGCCAAAGAAAACAATACAGTACTGACAGTCTTCGAGAATTTCGCCTCAAACAATAGGCGCAAGCGAGCTCATCAAAATTTCGCTGAAATCTGCCATGTGGCAAAAATAAATCTGTGGAACAACACTGTTATAACTTTCAGTGCCAATGACGAACCTCAGTTCCAGACAGTCCGGGCACCAGCCGCTTTGGTCCTTAGCCCAATCGTGGATGGCTTTTGGCTCACTAAAGTACTCATGGATGGCAGAAGCAGATTAAACTTGATCTACGAAGAAACACTCAACAAGATGGAAATTGATAAAAGGCGCATTGAGTGGCACAACCTTCAGGGGAATCATCCCTAGTCGGGAAGCACGGTGTGCGGGAAAAATCACACTCGATGTGGTATTGGGAACTTTGGAGAATTACAGGTCCAAAGAAATCACATTCCAAGTGGCTCCTTTCAGCAGCGGATAGCCCTTTTAGGACGGGACGCGTTCACAAGCTTTCAAGCTATACACCATTACGGGTACATGAAGCTTAAAATGCCCAAACCCAATGGAATCATCACTCTAGCCAGTGATCCGGACGTCGCACTTCGCGCCAAAAATAAAACCACAGCACTCTCCCTGGAAGCATTATCCGAAGCTCTAGCAGTCAGAGAACTAACAATGCTGCGTGCCACCATGGACAGGGACGATGTGATACTCAATAAGCGACCCAAGTCCACCTCATTTAAACCCGCAGACGTGATAGTCAAATTCCAGGTCCATCCAACGGACCCCACGAAGACAGCTTCCATCGGGACATAGTTGAGCCCCACAATGGACACCGCACTACGAGACTTCCTACGCGAGAATTGGGACATTTTCGCCTGGCACCCTTCGGACATGCCAGGCATCCCACGCAGACTGGCCGAACATAGCCTCAATATACTGAAAGGATACAAGCCTGTCAAACAGACTCTTAGGCACTTCTCAGAGCCCAAACGGCAACCCATGGGAGAAGAGCTAGCCAAGCTACTTGAGGCCGGATTCATCAGAGATATCAAGCATTCGGATTGGCTGGCAAATCTGGTCATGGTACCGAAGAAGGACAAATCCTAGCGCCTATGCATCGACTTCAAAGACCTCAACAAGGCTTGCCCCAAGGATCCCTTCCCCCTCCCTCGCATCGACCAAATCATCGACGCCACCGCAGGACACGACTCACTGTGTTTCCTCGATGCATATACTGGATACCATCAAATAAAGATGGCAGAGTCCGACCAAGCTGCAACGGCCTTCATAACGCCATATGGTCCTTTCTGCTTCAACACTATGCCTTTCGGGCTTAAAAATGCCGGCGCAACCTATCAACGCATGATTCAAACATGCCTGGAAATGCAAATCGGCAAAACAGTGGAGGCATATGTGGACGACGTGGTCATAAAAACAAGACACGTCGAACCCCTAATAGACGACTTGAGGCTTATGTTCGATAACCTCCGAACATACGACATCAAGCTAAACCCGGAAAAATGTGTTTTCGGCGTACCCTCTGGGAAGTTGCTCGGCTTCATTGTTTCCAATAGAGGAATTGAAGCAAATCCGGCAAAAATCCAAGCTCTGTCACAGTTGGCTATCCCAACAGACCTCAAGCATATCTAGAAACTAGCTGGATGTGTGGCTGCCTTAAGCTGCTTTATCTCCCGATTAGGAGAAAAGGCATTACCTCTTTACCGCCTTCTTCAGTGCACCGAACACTTCGTGTGGACGGATGCAGCCGCGGCCGGACTGGACGAAATAAAAACCTTATTGGCCAGTAATCCAGTCCTAACAGAGCCAAATACTAGCGAACCTATGCTATTGTACATAGCTGCAACACATCAAGTTGTAAGTGTCGTGGTTCTAAGTCTGATAGTAGAATAGGGGGTGTTGGGGAACATAGTAATTTCAAAAAAAATCCTACGCACACGCAAGATCATGGTGATGTATAGCAACGAGAGGGGGAGTGTATCTTCATACCCTTGAAGATCGCTAAGCAAAAGCGTTTATCAATGCGGTTGATGTAGTCGTACGTCTTCACGACCCGACCGATCCAAGTACCGAACGCACGGCACCTCCGAGTTCTACACACGTTCAGCTCGATGACGTCCTCGCCTTCTCGATCCAGCAAGACGGGCGAAGTAGTAGATGAGTTCCGGCAACACGACGGCGTGGTGACGGTGTTGGTGAAGAACAATCTCCACAGGGCTTCGCCTAAGCACTACGCAAACTATGACAGAGGATAAACTAGAGGGGACGGGGTTGCCGGCACACGGCTTGGTGTTTCTTGATGTCTTGGGTGCTAGCCCTACCCCTCTATTTATATGTTGAGCCTTGGGGTCAAAACTTGGAGTAAAAGCCTCCACAAAGTCGGTTTCACCCGAAAGGCAAGAGTCCTCGGACTCCAGGGCCAAACGCCAGGGTTCCCGGCGTCTGGACCCAGACGCCAGGGACCCTGGCGTCTGGCCCCTAGACTCCGCAAAACTTCCTTTTGCGCTTTCCAAAAACCTTGTGGGCTTTCCCCTTTGGCCCAAATAACGTGTTCTCGTACCCAAACATTTCGGGAAACATCCAGAACCCCTTCCGGTGAATTCTGGAACTCTTCTAGAGATCAAACACTATTATCCCATATATAAAACTTTATCTCCAGACCATTTTGGAGTTCCTCATCATGTCCATGATCTCATCCGGGACTCCGAACAACATTCGGTTACCAACATACATAACTCATATAATACTATATCGTCAACGAAACGTTAAGCGTGCGGACCCTACAGGTTCGAGAACTATGTAGACATGACCGAGACACGTTTCCGGTCAATAACCAATAGCGGGACCTGGATGCCCATATTGGCTCCCACATATTCTACGAAGATCTTTATCGGTCAAACCGCATAACAACATACGTTGTTCCCTTTGTCATCGGTATGTTACTTGCCCGAGATTTGATCGTCGGTATCTCAATACCTAGTTCAATCTCGTTACCGGCAAGTCTCTTTACTCGTTCCGTAATACATCATCTCACAGCTAACTCATTAGTTGTAATGCTTGCAAGGCTTATAGTGATGTGCATTACCGAGAGGGCCCAGAGATACCTCTCTGACAATCGGAGTGACAAAACCTAATCTCGAAATACGGCAACCCAACATGTACCTTTGGAGACACCTGTCGTACTCCTTTATAATCACCCAGTTACGTTGTGACGTTTGGTAGCACCCGAAGTGTTCCTCCGGTAAACGGGAGTTGCATAATCTCATAGTTACAGGAACATGTATAAGTCATGAAGAAAGCAATAGCAACATACTAAACAATCAAGTGCTAGGCTAACGGAATGGGTCAAGTCAATCACATCATTCTCCTAATGATGTGATCCCGTTAATCAAATGACAACTCATGTCTATGGCTAGGAAACTTAACCATCTTTGATTCAACGAGCTAGTCAAGTAGAGGCATACTAGTGACACTATGTTTGTCTATGTAGTCACACATGTATTATGTTTCCGGTTAATACAATTCTAGCATGAATAATAAACATTTATCATGATATAAGGAAATAAATAATAACTTTATTATTGCCTCTAGGGCATATTTCCTTCAGTCTCCCACTTGCACTAGAGTCAATAATCTAGTTCACATCGCCATGTGATTTAACACCAATATTCACATCTTTATGTGATTAATACCCATAGTTCACATCGTCATGTGATCAACACCCAAAGGGTTACTAGAGTCAATAATCTAGTTCACATCGTTATGTGATTAACAACCAAAGAGTACTAAGGTATGATCATGTTTTGCTCGTGAGAGAAGTTTAGTCAATGGGTCTGTCACATTCAGAGCTGTATGTATTTTGCAAATATCTATGTCTACAATGTTCTGCACGGAGCTACTCTAGCTAATTGCTCCCACTTTCAATATGTATCTAGACCGAGACTTAGAGTCATCTAGATTAGTGTCAAAACTTGCATCGACGTAACCCTTTACGATGAACCTTTTATCACTTCCATAATTGAGAAACATATCCTTATTCCACTAAGGATAATTTTGACCGTTGTCCATTGATCTACTCCTAGATCACTATTGCACTCCCTAGCCAAGCTTAGTGGTAGGGTATGCAATAGATCTGGTACATAGCATGGCATACTTTATAGAACCTATGGCCGATGCATAGGGAATGACTTTCATTCTCTTTCTATCTTCTGCCGTGGTCAGGTTTTGAGTCTTACTTAATCTCACACCTTGTAACACAGGCAAGAACTCTTTCTTTAACTGTTCCATTTTGAACTACTTCCAATCTTGTCAAGGTATGTATTCATTGAAAAACTTATCAAGCGTCTTGATCTATCTCTATATATCTTGATGCTCAATATATAAGCAGCTTCACCGAGGTCCTTCATCGAAAAACTCTTATTCAAGTACCCCTTTATGCTATCCAGAAATTCTATATCATTTCCAATCAACAATATGTCATCCACATATAATATTAGAAATGCTATAGAGCTCCCACTCACTTTCTTGTAAATACAGGCTTCTCCAAAAGTCTGTATAAAACCATATGCTTTGATCAACTCATCAAAGCATATATTCCAACTCCGAGATGCTTGCACCAGTCCATTGATGGATCGCTGGAGCTTGCACATTTTGTTAGCACCTTTAGGATTGACAAAACCTTATGGTTGTATCATATACAACTCTTCTTTAATAAATCCATTAAGGAATGCAGTTTTGACATCCTTTTGCCAGATTTTCATAAAATGTGGCAATTGCTAACATGATTCGGACAGACTTAAGCATCGATACGAGTGAGAAAATCTCATTGTATTCAACACCTTGAACTTATCGAAAACCTTTTTGCGACAAGTTGAGCTTTGTAGATAGTAACACTACTATCAGCATCTGTCTTTCTCTTGAAGATCCATTTATTTTCTATGGCTTGCCGATCATCCGGCAAGTCCACCAAAGTCCATACTTTGTTCTCATACATGGATCATATCTCAGATTTTATGGTCTCAAGCCATTTCACGGAATCTGGGCTCATCATCGCTTCCTCATAGTTCGTAGGTTCATCATGGTCTAGTAACATGACTTCCAGAACACGATTACCGTACCACTCTGGTGTGGATCTTACTCTGGAAGACCTACGAGGTTTGGTAGCAACTTGATCTGAAGTTTCATGATCATCATCATTAACTTCCTCACTAATTGGTGTAGGAATCACTGGAACTGATTTCTGTGATGAACTACTTTCCAATAAGGGAGAAGGTACAATTACCTCATCAAGTTCTACTTTCCTCCCACTCACTTCTTTCGAGAGAAACTCCTTCTCTAGAAAGGATCCATTCTTAGCAATGAATGTTTTGCCTTCGGATCTGTGATAGAAGGTGTACCCAACAGTTTCCTTTGGGTATTCTATGAAGACGCACTTCTCCGATTTGGGTTCGAGCTTATCAGGTTGAAAACCTTTTTCATATAAGCATTGTAACTCCAAACTTTAAGAAACAACAGCTTAGGTTTACTGCTAAACCATAGTTCATACAGTGTCGTCTCAACGGATTTAGATGGTACCCTATTAAACGTGAATGCAGCTATCTCTAATGCATGACCCCAAAATAATAGTGGTAAATCGGTAAGATACATCATAGATCACACCGTATCCAATAAAGTGTGGTTACGACGTTCGGACACACCATAACGTTGTGGTGTTCCAGGTGGCGTGAGCTGTGAAACTATTCCACATTGTTTTATATGAAGGCCAAACTCGTAACTCAAATATTTTCCTCCATGATCAGATTGTAGAAACTTTATTTTCTTGTTACGATGATTCTCCACTTCACTCTGAAATTCTTTGAACTTTTCAACTATTTCAGACTTATGTTTCATCAAGTAGATATACGCATATCTGCTCAAATCATCTGTGAAGGTCAGAAAATAACGATACTTGCCACGAGCATCAATACTCATTGGATCGCATACATCGGTATGTATTATTTCCAACAAGTCAGTAGCTCGTTCCATTGTTTCCGAGAACGGAGTTTTTAGTCATCTTGCCCAAAAGGCACGGTTCGCAAGCATCAAATGATTCATAACCAAGTGATTCCGAAAATCCATCTTTATGGAGTTTCTTCACGCGCTTTACACCGATATGACCCAAACTGCAGTGCCACAAATAAGTTGCACTATCATTATTAACTTTGCATCTTTTGGCATCAATATTATGAATATGTGTATCACTACGATCGAGATCCAACAAACTATTTTCATTGGGTGTATGACCATTGAAGGTTTTATTCATTTAAACAGAACAACAATTATTCTCTGATTTTAAATGAATAACCGTATTGCAATAAACATGATCAAATCATATTCATGCTCAACGCAAATGCCAAATAACACTTATTTAGGTTCTACACTAATCCCGAAAGTATAGGGAGTGTGCGATGATGATCATATCAATCTTGGAACTACTTCCAACACACATCGTCACCTCACCCTCAACTAGTTTCTGTTTATTATGCAACTCCCGTTTCGAGTTACTACTCTTAGCAACTGAACCAGTATCAAATACCAAGGGGTTGCTATAAACACTAGTAAAGTACACATCAATAACATGTATATCAAATATACCTATGTTCACTTTGCCATCCTTCTTATCCGCCAAATACTTGGGGTAGTTCCACTTCCAGTGACCAGTCCCTTTGCAGTAGAATCACTTAGTCTTAGGCTTAGGTCCAGACTTGGGCTTCTTCACTTGAGCAGCAACTTGCTTGCTGTTCTTCTTGAAGTTCCCCTTCTTCCCTTTGCCCTTTTTCTTGAAACTAGTGATCTTGTCCACCATCAATACTTTGACGTTTTTCTTTGATTTCTACCTTCGCCGATTTTTGCATTGCGAAGAGCTTGGGAATTGTTTTCATCATCCCTTGCATATTATAGTTCATCACGAAGTTCTACTAACTTGGTGATGGTGACTAGAGAATTCTGTCAATCACTATCTTATCTGGAAGATTAACTCCCACTTGATTCAAGCGATTGTAGTACCCAGACAATCTGAGCACATGCTCACTAGTTGAGCGATTCTCCTCCATCTTTTAGCTATAGAACTTGTTGAAGACTTCATATCTCTCAACTCGTGTATTTGCTTGAAATATTAACTTCAACTCCTGGAACATCTCATATGGTCCATGACGTTGAAAACGTCTTTGAAGTCCCGATTCTAAGCCATATATAAAGCATGGTGCACAAAACTATCAAGTAGTCATCATATTGAGCTAGCCAAACGTTCATAACGTCTGCATCTGCTCCTGCAATATGTCTGTCACCTAGCGGTGCATCAAGGACATAATTCTTCTGTGCAGCAATGAGGATGAACCTCAGATCACGGATCCAATCCGCATCATTGCTACTAACATCTTTCAACACAATTTTCTCTAGGAACATATCAAAATAAACGTATGAAAGCAACAACGCAAGCTATTGATTTACAACATAATTTGCAAAATACTACCAGGACTAAGTTCATGATAAATTTAAGTTCAATTAATCATATTACTTAAGAACTCCCACTTAGAAAGACATCCCTCTAATCCTCTAAGTGATCACGTGATCCAAATCAACTAAACCATAACCGATCATCACGTGAAATGGAGTAGCTTTCAATGGTGAACATCATTATGTTGATCATATCTACTATATGATTCACACTTGACCTTTCGGTTTCCGTGTTCCGAGGCCATATCTGCATATGCTAGGCTCGTCAAGTTTAACCTGAGTATTCCGCGTGTGCAAAACTGGCTTGCACCCGTTGTAGATGGACGTAGAGCTTATCACACCCGATCATCACATGGTGTCTGGGCACGACGAACTTTGACGATGGTGCATACTCAGGGAGAACACTTCTTGATAATTAGTGAGAGATTATCTTAAAATGCTACCGTCAATCAAAGCAAGATAAGATGCATAAAAGATAAACATCACATGCAATCAATATAAGTGATATGATATGGCCATCATCATCTTGTGCTTGTGATCTCCATCTCCGAAGCACCATCATGATCACCATCGTCACCGGCGCGACATCTTGATCTCCATCGTAGCATCGTTGTCGTCTCGCCAACTATTACTTCTACGACTATCGCTACCGCTTAGTGATAAAGTAAAGCAATTACAGGGCGATTGCATTGCATACAATAAAGCGACAACCATATGGCTCCTGCCAGTTGCCGATAACTCGGTTACAACGCATGATCATCTCATACAATAAAATATAGCATCACGTCTTGACCATATCACATCACAACATGCCCTGCAAAAACAAGTTAGGTCCTCTACTTTGTTGTTGCAAGTTTTACGTGGCTGCTACGGGCTGAGCAAGAACTGTTCTTACCTATGCATCAAAACCACAACGATAGTTCGTCAAGTTAGTGCTATTTTAACCTTCGCAAGGACCGGGCGTAGCCACACTCGATTCAACTAAAGTTGGAGAAACAGACACCCGCCAGCCACCTGTGTGCAAAGCACATCGGTAGAACCAGTCTCGCATAAGCGTACGCGTAATGTCGGTCCGGGCCGCTTCATCCAACAATACCGCCGAACCAAAGTATGACATGCTGGTAAGCAGTATGACTTGTATCGCCCACAACTCATTTGTGTTCTACTCGTGCATATAACATCTACGCATAAAACCTAGGCTCTGATACCACTGTTGGGGAACGTAGTAATTTCAAAAAAAATCCTACGCACACGCAAGATCATGGTGATGTATAGCAATGAGAGGGGGAGTGTATCTTCATACCCTTGAAGATCGCTAAGCGGAAGCGTTTATCAACACGGTTGATGTAGTCGTACGTCTTCACGATCCGACCGATCCAAGTACCGAACGCACGACACCTCCGAGTTCTTCACACGTTCAGCTCGATGACATCCTCGCCTTCTTGATCCAGCAAGACTGGCGAAGTAGTAGATGATTTCCGGCAGCACAACGGCATGGTGACGGTGTTGGTGAAGAACAATCTCCGCAGGGCTTCGCCTAAGCACTACGCAAACTATGACGGAGGATAAACTAGAGGGGACGGGGTTGCCGGCACACGGCTTGGTGTTTCTTGATGTCTTGGGTGCTAGCCCTGCCCCTCTATATATATGTTGAGCCTTGGGGTCGAAACTTGGAGTAAAAGCCTCCACAAAGTCGGTTTCACCCGAAAGGCAAAAGTCCTTCTCGGACTCCAGGGCCAGACGCCAGGGTTCCCGACGTCTGGACCCAGACGCTAGGGACCCTGGCGTCTGGCCCCTGGACTCCACAAAACTTCCTTTTGCGCTTTCCAAAAACCTTGTGGGCTTTCCCCTTTGGCCCAAATAACGTGTTCTCGTACCCAAACATTTCGGGAAACATCCGGAACCCCTTCCGGTGAATTCCAGAACTCTTCCGGAGATCAAACACTATTATCCCATATATCAAACTTTATCTCCGGACCATTCTGGAGTTCCTCATCATGTCCATGATCTCATCCGAGACTCCGAACAACATTCGGTTACCAACATACATAACTCATATAATACTATATCGTCAACGAAACGTTAAGCGTGCGGACCCTACGGGTTTGAGAACTATGTAGACATGACCGAGACACGTTTCCGGTCAATAACCAATAGCGGGACCTGGATGCCCATATTGGCTCCCACATATTCTACGAAGATCTTTATCGGTCAAACCGCATAACAACATACGTTGTTCCCTTTGTCATCGGTATGTTACTTGCCCGAGATTCGATCATCGGTATCTCAATACCTAGTTCAATCTTGTTACCGGCAAGTCTCTTTACTCGTTCCGTAATACATCATCTCACAACTAGCTCATTAGTTGTAATGCTTGCAAGGCTTATAGTGATGTGCATTACTAAGAGGGCCCAGAGATACCTCTCCGACAATCGGAGTGACAAAACCTAATCTTGAAATACGCCAACCCAACATGTACCTTTGGAGACACCTGTAGTACTCCTTTATAATCACCCAGTTACGTTGTGACGTTTGGTAGCACCCAAAGTGTTCCTCCGGTAAATGGGAGTTGCATAATCTCATAGTTACAGGAACATGTATAAGTCATGAAGAAAGCAATAGCAACATACTAAACGATCAAGTGCTAGGCTAACGGAATGGGTCAAGTCAATCACATCATTCTCCTAATGATGTGATCCCGTTAATCAAATGACAACTCATGTCTATGGCTAGGAAACTTAACCATCTTTGATTCAACGAGCTAGTCAAGTAGAGGTATACTAGTGACACTATGTTTGTCTATGTATTCACACATGTATTATGTTTCCGGTTAATACAATTCTAGCATGAATAATAAACATTTATCATGATATAAGGAAATAAATAATAACTTTATTATTGCCTCTAGGGCATATTTCCTTCAGGGGGTAGGAATGGAGGGGCAAGATATAAGGAAATAAATAATAACTGTATTATATAAGGAAATAAATAATAACTGTATATTCCTTCAGGGGGTAGGAATGGAGGGGCAAGATATCATGAATAATAAACATTTATCATGATATAAGGAAATAAATAATAACTGTATATGCAAGAGATTTACGAGTTCAGGCCCTTCTGGGAGGAAGTAACAGCCCTACGTCTCGGAGCCCGGAGGCGGTCGACTGGATTATATGCGTATGAGTTACAGGGGTGCGAACCCTTGACACTAAGGAGGGGGTGGCTTATATAGAGTTCGCCAGACCCCTCCGGCCCTCAGTTATGTAGGATTTAAAGTACATTAAGATCGGGAGTTACTGGTAACGTCCCACATAAAGTGCTATGACGACCATAAAAGCTACTTAATGACCGACCGTTTGTGTGCAGACTGACTTTAGATCTCCTAGCGGTCGAGTGGTTGGCTTCATGGTCGAGTGGAATCCTTCCAGGTCGACTGACAAGTGGATGTCCTTGGGGAGGGTATCTTGGACAGGTCCATGACCCTACCCTAGGTACATGGCTTCATCATTAGCCCCCGAATGGATCGAGGTTTGAGTGGGGAAGGAGTTGAGAACTCTTCCGACCCATTTTTCGTGCTATGAGTATGTCTTGTTCTGGATCAATGAACTTAGGTGACGGCACCAACTTCTTTTTCAGTTACCTTGATCCATTCTTTGTATCCGTTGAGTGAATTTTTAGTACTTGGAGATCTCCGAACGACAGAGCGGAGGAAATCTCCCGTCTGACAAGTTGCTCTGTAGTTCGCGGATTTAGCGGGATCCGAATTTCGGGAAGCGTGTGGGGTGGAGGAGGCCGCGGTACTCAGATGGGATAAGGCAGGAACGCCTCGATCTCCGTGCCACCTTTTTCGCCACGTAACGCATGCACGACTATTGTGGGATTTGACAGGATCGTCCGGGCCTACAAGTCAGTCACTCGGAAGCAACCTCATATAAGGCGCCAGACGGGGGTTTTTGAACAGTGCGCCATCATTTCCCTCTCTCTCTTCCTCGGACTCATCTGCCGCGTTTGCCTCCATCCCAGTGCTGCTGCTCTGTGCGTGCTTCACCGTCGATGATGGTGAAGGAGAAGACAGCGGCTTTGGAGTGGGCGAAGAAGGCGACGGCGAAGGCGAAGGGAAGGGCGACCAGTCGGGGCGGATCCTCGTCAAGGGACGGCCTGCCACAGGGCTGGATCCAGGGCGACTGGATCCGCTCGACGATCCGTCAGAAAGATCTTGATGACCTGGCCAATGAAGGCTGATCACCCATAGATCAGCGCGGCTCCCGGGGAAGGAGTCGGAGCTGCAGCCTCAGGAGGGTGAGTGCGTCCTCTTGGCCACCCATGTTGATCGCGGGTTTTCTTTGCCTCCTCACCCTTTCTTTCGGGGATTTCTAAACTTCTTTGGGGCACAACTCCACCACTTCACACCCAACTCGATCGTGTATCTCGCTGCTTTTGTGTCCTTGTGTGAGAATTTCTTGGGTTGTTGGCCTCATTGGGGCCTTTTCAAACACATTTTCACCTGTCGCTCCCAGACGGTGAAAAAGGCCAATCCGAGTGACGAGAAAACCCAAGTGATTCAGATGTGTGGGGGTCTTGGGGTTCGAATGAGGGAAAAAGTGCCTTTCTAGCCATGGTCCTTCCCGAGTCGGTCCGTGGGTGGCAGTCGACTTGGTTATACTGCCAAGACCAGCCGACGCCAGGGCAGTCGACTGGACTCCCTCCTTTTTCCATGGACCGAGTGAGGAAGCCGTCCTCTTTGAAGGTGGTCCCGGAGGAGAAGGTGCAGGTTAAGGTGCTGGTCGAGCGTGTAGTCCAGCTTATCCATGACGGGGTGACCGGCATGGATCTCTTGGAGGTCTTCCTCCGACGACGCATCCAGCCGCTTCAATATCGAGACCATCCGATGTGGATGTATTCTGGCACTAAAGACACCACTCAGATCCACCCGGAGGAGGTCGAGGATGCCACGCTGGAGAGGTGGATGACTGCTATCATAGGGAACAAGGACAACCCCCGAGGAGCCAGGAGGATCCCTCCACTCGACCAATCATATGAAGTAGACAAGGTCCAATTCTGCATCTCCGACTGTGATCCTGTTTTCTTCACTCTGCTTTGCTTAAAATCGGTCAACTGACTTCTGTCTTGTTTGTTGTCTTCTAGGTCACAACTGAGATGTACTCGATGCCCAACGGGGCGCAAGAACAGGTCGAGGAAGAGGAGGCGAGCGGAGGTGAAAGCCAGGAGGAGTGGCAATCTGATGGTGAAGGGGACGAAGATGACGACGGCTCCGGTGAAGAGGAGGAGGAAGAGGAGGAAGAAGTCGACCATCCTCGCATGGAAAGGCGATCCAAGCTCGCCCATGACCCCGCGGTTGAGCGTGGCAAGGCTACTGCACCTGTTGGGCAGTCGACAAAACACCCTCGGACGACCTCTCTGGCGTCGACTGAAAAAGCGCCGAAGCAACCCCGAGTGACGTCATCGAAGCCGACGAAGGCCCTGCCCAAGATGAGGATGGTGATTCCCACCATTTCCGGGTAACAGCAGAACTTGTGTCTTCTTGTTTAGCATGGATAAACTCTTGGTCGACTCGTTGGCTAACCGACTGATTTCTGAAATCTGCAGTGCTGCTACCTACGAGACCTCAGCTAGGAACGAAGACCAAGAAATGGAAGATGCTGCCACCTCCAACCTTGGTATGATCTCTGTAGTTTTGCTTTTGGTCGATTGGATCTTCATTTTTAACTTTGAATCTTTCCTGTAGCCCCACCTCATGTCATTGATCTCCCTGATGATGACGATGAGGCGCCGCTGAGGCCGAGGAGGAATAAAAAGGCACCTGCTGGCAAGACTGCTTAGGTTGTGTCAGCACCTAAGACACTGGTTCAGGAGGGTGGCAACGTCATCGGACTTCCGTGTCCTTTGCTGTGCCGCTGACAAGTGCTCGACCTTCATCGTCGACTGCCGATCCGCCTTCCCTTTTCACCACACACCACGTCCCAGAAGACCAAGCGGGTGCTGCTAAGGAGGCTATACGGCAGGCGGGGGTTATGATGGAGCAGGTGAAGGCGATCCGAGACGCCAACCAAGCAGCTTACAATGCAAGCTCAGCTCTTCAGAGCAGCGTCCAGGTTAGTTGGTCACCGCTTGTTCTGTTAGGATATGGTATCTGAAAACTCTTCTTTCTAAAGATCTTTGTATCTGTACACCCACTGGGTGTGTCGATTGATTTTTTGGATTGGTGGGGGCACGCTGAGTGCACCCACTGGGTGTAGTCCCCGAGACTATGGTGGGCTGCTGGCAGTCGACTGTAGTCTTTATACTTTGAATTTGTTCACTCTAACTTCTCCACTCGGTCTGGTCGAATGGAATCTTGGAACCAGTGGGGGTACGCTGACTGCACCCACTGGGTGTAGTCCCCGAGACCATGGTCGACTGCTGGCAGTCGACTAAGGTCTGAAGAACATCTCTCTTCTTTTTTTTGATCGTGATGATACTGTGGCTGACTGCTGGCAGTTAGCTATGGTTTAGGATCATAACCTTTTTGTCTCTTTCGGTCGACTGATCGAACCGAGTCGGTAGAACCAGTGGGGGCACGCTGAGTGCACCCACTGGGTGTAGTCCCCGAGACTACTATTGAATATTTTGATTCGATTGTAGTCTTAGAAATGCTACGATTTTTTCTCTTAGTCACTCGGAAGTGACCTATATTTGATGTCTGTCGACTGACCTTTCACAGAAATCTTGCGAGCTTGTGGCTCGCTATACTGAATTGGTGAACAAACATATCCAGCTCGAACTTGACTTGAAGCTTGTCCAGGAGAACTTCACGAATGCGAACGAGGAAGCAAAAGGTATGTTTGGTGAGAATCTTGACGACTGCCTTTATTTTTTTGTCCATTCCTGATTCTGATCTCATTGTCACTTTGTAGATAAACTGAAGGAGGCTCTGAAGAAAAAGGACCTTGACCTTGCCGAGGCACAAAAAGCGGCTTCGGACAAGACGAAGCCCGCAGAAGAAAAGCTGGCTTCAGTCGGTAAACTTGAAGAGGAGAACGTCAATCTGAAAGATGCTCTCGACGCGGCCAACAAGGAGGTCAGCCGACTGAAGAATGACAAGATAGCTCCGAGTGACAAGGCTAGCGAACTGGTGGGGAAGAAGAATGATCTGGAGGCTTATCTGGAAGGGCTCGTCAAGAAGTTGTTCCTCATGCTTGAAGGTAATCTCTTTTATCCAACTGACTCGTTATCATCGACTCATCGTAGAACTGTTGGCTTAACTTCAAACTGTGCTTACAGAATTCTGCCAAAACTTCGAGGAGGAGACCAGTCGACTGGATACAAACTTGGACCCCATTAACTCTCCTGTGAAGGACGAGGCTGCTATGAACGTGTTTCGACTCGAGTCTCGCGTTGCTGGTGTGGTTGACTACCTCGCTCGACTGAAGGTTGCGGTGTCGCGGATCGACAGAACACTCTGGCCAAGAGAGACGCTTCAAAATGACCTCGAGTCTTTAGTGACTCGACTGAATGACGTTCCAGGTCGAGTGCAGGAATGGAAGAAGTCTTCCACCAGGTGTGGTGCTGATGTTGCTCTGTCCCTGGTATGTGTTCACTGCAAGGATAAGCGAGAGGACAAGCTGGTGTCCATCAGGCTGGCCAATACCAAGAAGCATGACTTCCAATCTTTCATGGAGACCTTCATTGCTGCTGCCACTCGGATTGCTGATGGAATCGACCTGGAGCAATTTGTCGCGCCATCCAGTCCTCCACCTGAGGAGTAAGAAAACTTCTATGCCTCACCTTAAATTTGCCTCGGAATGCCGAGTGGGTTTGTAACCGATAAACTTTTACAGGCTTGATGCCTGAGCACTTCTGAATCCG
This sequence comes from Triticum dicoccoides, assembly GCF_002162155.2. Classification (NCBI taxonomy): domain Eukaryota; kingdom Viridiplantae; phylum Streptophyta; class Magnoliopsida; order Poales; family Poaceae; genus Triticum; species Triticum dicoccoides. The sequence goes on along the minus strand of NC_041385.1, from coordinate 668,105,962 downwards.
TTATCTGAACTTTGCTCATTGTCGAATATGTTTGCATTTGCCTTCGAGCAAACTTTCTTCTTCACTCGAAATATACTTTAATGCTTGAGACGCAACTCTGAGGTGGAAAGTCCAGTCGACCTGCACTTCATCACTCTTGCAGGTAGGGATGGAGCACAGATTGCAGTCGACCTACGTCCTTGCGGGTCAGGATGGAACGCACATTGTATTTGCGCCATAGCTCAGAAGGAGAAGATAGCAGTCGACTTGACCTCGTCATCCTTGCAGAGCACATGTTGTATTTGTGGCGTAGCTCTGAAGGAGAAGGTAGCAGTCGACCTGCGCCTCGTCATCCTTGCGGATTGGAATGGATTGAGTGCTTAGGCGAGCATTGGGCTGCAGCTAAGCCCCCGAGTGGGAGGATTGCTCTCCACTCGGTGGGATTTTCAAATACTTAGGCGAGCACTGGACTGCAGCTAAGCCTCCGAGTGCGAGATTTGCTCTCCACTCAGTAGGATTTTCAGATACTTAGGCGAGTACTGGACTGCAGCTAAGCCCCCAAGTGGGAGGTTTGCTCTCCAGTCGGTAGGGTTTTCAGATACTTAGGCGAGTACTGGACTGCAGCTAAGCCCCCGAGGGGGAGGTTTGCTCTCCACTCGTTAGGATTTTCAGATACTTAGGCGAGCACTGGACTGCAGCTAAGCCTCCGAGTGGGAGGTTTGCTCTCCACTCGGTAGGATTTTCAGATACTTAGACGAGTACTGGACTACAGCTAAGCCCCCGAGTGAGAGGTTTTCTCTCCACTCGGTAGGATTTTCAAATACTTAGGCGAGTACTGGACTGCAGCTAAGCCCCCGAGTGGGAGGTTTTCTCTCCACTCGGTAGGATTTTTTGTGGCGTAGCTCCGAAGGAGAAGGTAGCAGTCGACCTGCACCTTGTCGTCCTTGCAGAGCGCACATTGTATTTGTGGCGTAGCTCGGAAGAAGGAGGTAGCAGTCAACCTGCGCCTTGCCGTCCTTGCAGAGTGCACATTGTATTAAATACTTAGGCGAGTACTGGACTGCAGCTAAGCCTTCGAGTGAGAGACTGGCTCACCACTCGGTAGGATTTCAAACACTTAGGCGAGTACTTGGACTGCAGCTAAGTCTCCGAGTGGGAGGCTGGCTCACCACTCGATAGGATTTCAAACACTTAGGCGAGTACTTGGACTGCAGCTAAGCCTCTGAGTGGGAGGCTGGCTCACCACTCGGTAGGATTTTAAACACTTAGGCGAGTACTTGGACTGCAGCTAAGCCTCCGAGTGGGAGCCTGGCTCGCCACTCGGTAGGATTTTTTCTTAAACTTAGGCGAAACAGATTCGCAGCTAAGCCCTCGAGTGGGAGGCTGGCTCACCACTCGGCAGGGATTTTTTTTTGCAAACTTAGGCGAAATGGATTCGCAGCTAAGCCACCCACTGGGGGATTTCTCATGTAAACAAAAGTAACAACAATCACTAGGAAAATTATAACACTCTTGTCTTTGAAAAACAAACTACAGAAGTACTTTTATTACATCTCATTCGAGTGAATACTTAAGTATAAAAGGGGCGGAGCAGCTCCGCGTTCCAAGCTCGTGGCTCGTCAATCTGGCGATCAAAATTGTAAAGATGGTACGCTCCATTGTGGAGGACTTTGGTGACGATGAAGGGGCCTTCCCAAGTAGGGGCAAGCTTGTGTGGTTTCTACTGATCCACTCAGAGAACCAAATCTCCTTCTTGGAAGGCTCGACTCTTCACGTTTCTGGCATGGAATCGACGCAGGTCCTGCTGATAGATAGTCGATCGGATCATGGCCATCTCTCTTTCTTCTTCTAGAAGGTCAACTGCGTCCTGCCGGGCTTGTTCTGCTTCATCTTCAGTGTAGAGCTCGACTCGGGGTGCATTGTGAAGCAGCTCACTCGGCAAGACTGCTTCGGCTCCATAGACCAGGAAAAAAGGAGTTCTCCCAGTCGACCGATTAGGAGTGGTCCTTAATCCCCAAAGAACTTACGGAAGTTCATCGACCCATGTGCCTGCTGCATGCTTGAGATCGCGCATCAGTCGGGGTTTCAGTCCTTTGAGAATTAGACCATTTGCTGGTTCTGATTGTCCATTCGACTGGGGGTGAGCGACTGAAGCATAGTCGACTAGTGTGCCTTGAGAGGCGCAAAAGGCTCTGAATTCGTCGAAATCGAAGTTTGACCCATTATCAGTGATGATGTTGTGCGGAACTCCATATCTGAATACCAACTCTCTGATGAAGCTGATAGCAGTGCCAGCATCAAGATTCTTGATAGGCTTAGCTTCAATCCATTTGGTAAACTTGTCGACTGCTACTAGCAAGTGAGTGAAGTCGCTCCTGCTAGTTCTCAGTGGTCCAACCATATCTAACCCCCAAACAACGAAGGGCCAGACGAGTGGAATGGTCTTCAAGGCTGAGGCGGGCTTGTGCGATAGATTGGAATAGAACTGACACCCTTCACACTTGTCGACTATTTCCTTTGCCATTTCATTTGCTCTCGGCCAGTAAAATTGTGCTCGGTATGCTTTAGCCACAATGGTCCGAGAGGACGCATGATGACCACAGGTCCCCGAGTGGATATCGTCAAGGATTATCCGACCTTCTTCTGGTGTTATACATTTCTGACCGACTCCAGTCGCGCTTTCTATGTACAACTGTCTCTTTATCACGGTAAAGGCTTTGGATCGACGGACGATCTGTCGAGCCTCTTCTTCATCCTCTGGGAGCTCTTTCCTTAGGATATACGTGATGTATGGCTCTGTCCAATCGGGAGTGATGACCAAAACTTCCATGATTAGGTCGACCACGGCTGGAACTTCAACTTCAGTCGGATCTGTGACACTTTTTGGCTGTGGAGCTTCTTCGGTGAAAGGATCCTCTTGAACTGATGGTGTATGGATGTGTTCCAAAGACACATTACTGGGAATGGCTTCTCTTTTGGAACCTATCTTTGCCAAATCATCAGCCGCTTGATTTTTCAGTCGGGGTATATGATGGAGCTCTAACCCCTCAAATTTCTTCTCTAGCTTTCTCACTGCATTGCAGTAACCAGTCATGGCTGGACTTCTGACGTCCCACTCCTTCATCACCTGATTCACCACCAAATCTGAGTCGCCATAGACCATGAGGCGACAGACGCCAAGTGAAATGTCCATACGCAACCCATACAAAAGTGCTTCGTATTCTGCTTCATTGTTGGAGGAATCAAAGTGGATCTGGAGCACATACCTGAGCTTATCTCCTCGGGGGGAAACCAACACTACCCCAGCACAAGAACCATTCAGCATCTTAGAACCATCAAAGAACATGGTCCAGTGCTCCGAGTGAACTTGAGTCGATAGTTGCTGTTCAATCCACTCGGCAATGAAATCTGCTACTGCTTGGGACTTGATGGCTTTCTTTGCCTCAAACTTGATATCAAGGGGAAGGAGTTCAATCGCCCATTTCGCCACTCGACCAGTTGCGTCTCTGTTGTGCAGAATCTCTGACAATGGGGCGTCGCTGACAACTGTAATGGAATGGTCAGAGAAGTAACGAGCAACCTTCTTCGTGGTCATATAAATCCCATATACAAGCTTCTAATAATGAGGGTATCTTTGCTTTCATGGGGTCAATACTTCAGAAAGATAATATTCTGGGCACTGAACTTTGAAGGCTTTTCCTTCTTCTTCCCGCTCGACCATAAGTATTGTACTGACGACTTGACCTGTGGCTGCAATGTAAAGCAGCAAAGGCTCTTTGCTGATTGGGGCAGCAAGCACCGGCTGGATGGAGAGCAGAGCTTTTAGCTCTGCAAACGCTGCATCAGCTTCGGAAGTCCACTCGAACTTGTCTGACTTCTTCATCAGTCGGTAAAGAGGCAATGCCTTTTCACCGAGGCGAGAGATGAATCGACTTAAAGCGGCCAAGTATCCAGTAAGCTTCTGGACATCGTGCACACGCACAGGGTGTTTCATTCGGAGTATAGTACCAATTTTTTCTGGGTTGGCGTCGATTCCTCGTTTGGAAACGAGAAAACCGAGTAACTTTCCGCCGGGAACTCCGAATGTGCACTTTAATGGATTAAGCTTGATATCATACCTCCTGAGGTTGGCAAATGTTTCAGCAAGGTCAGTCAACAGGTCGGAACCTTTCCGTGATTTGACCACAATATCATCCATGTATACTTCCACATTCCGACTGATTTGAGTGAGCAAACACTTCTGGATCATCCTCATGAACGTGGCTCAGGCATTCTTGAGGCCGAATGGCATGGTGACATAGTAGAAGCACCCGAATGGAGTGATGAAAGCTGTTTTGATCTCGTCGGGCCCATACAGACGGATCTGATGGTAATCGGAATAAGCGCGTAAAAAAGACAGGCACTCACATCCCACAGCCGAGTCGACTATTTGGTCGATGCGAGGGAGAGGAAAATGATCTTTCGGGCAGGCCCGATTGATATGTTTGAAATCAATGCACATTTGAAGTGACTTGTCCTTCTTGGGGACCATGACAACATTGGCGAGCCACTCGGAGTGGTAAATCTCTCGGATAAACTCTGCTGCTAAGAGCCGAGCCACCTCCTTGCCAATGGCCTTTCTCTTCTGGACGGCGGACCATCGAAGATGTTCCTTCACAGGTTGCACCTTTGAGTCGACTCGTAGACGATGCTCATCCAGCCCCCTGGGAACACCCGGCATGTCAGCAGGCTTCCATGCAAAGATGTCCCAGTTCTCACGGAGGAACTGGATGAGCGCTTCTTCCTATTTGGAGTCGAGTGTTGTGGAGATATGAGTCGGAGCAACACTGGGATCGGTCGGGTGAATGTGAACCGGCTTTGTCTGACTGGACGACTGAAACACTGACTCTGTAGCGGGCTTCTTGGCTCGCAACAAATCACTTGGATCTGTAGTTTTCTGGTATTCCTGCAGCTCTACCACTGCCATCTGAGCATCAGCGATCTTTGAGCCTTTCTGAAAGCACTCTTCCGCCTTCTTCCGATTGCCAGTAATAGTGATCACACCTTTGGGACCAGGCATCTTCATTTTGAGGTACACATAGCATGGTCGAGCCATGAAACGTGCATAAGTTGGCCTGCCCAAAATAGCATGATAAGCACTCTGGAAATCCACCACTTCGAACGTCAACTTTTCTTTGCGGTAATTCTTGCAATCACCGAAAACCACATCAAGAGCAATTTGGCCGAGTGACTCGGCCTTCTTCCCAGGAATGCCTCCATGAAAACTCATGTTGCTGGTACTGAGCCTAGACATCGGAATGCCTATCCCTTTCAATGTTTCTGCATACAATATATTCAGGCCACTGCCACCGTCCATCAAGACTTTAGTCAGTCGAGTGCCCTCGACGACTGGGTCGACTACCAAAGCTTGCCTCCCAGGGGTGGCTATGTGCGTCGGATGATCGGACTGGTCGAATGTGATGGCAGTCTGAGACCATTTCAGATAACTGGGCGTCACCGAGGCAACCATATTCACCTCTCGGTTTATAACTTTCAATCGACTTTTGCTTTCAACATCAGCAAAAATCATCAGGGTGGAATTGACCTGGGGATATCCATCATCACTATCTTCTTTGTCTTCAACTTTGTCCGACTCCTTTTCCTTATCTTTGGACTGTTTTCCCTGGAATTGCTGGATCATGAGCCGACACTGTCGATTGGTATGTTTCGGATAAATGAATTTACCCTCCTCATCTTTCTTCGTATGGATGTGGCACGGTAAATCCATTACGTCATTCCCTTCCTTGTCCTTCACCTTCTTAGGGTTCCAAGACCCTTTGGGCTTCCCTTTAAACTTTCCTTGAGTCACGGCCAAGGCTTCTATAGGAGCAGCCGGCTCGGCTTTCCGCTTCTGCTTCCGACTGGAGTTTCCTCCCCCGGTTTCATGAGCGGCTGGCTTGTACTTGCCACTCCGGAGCCGATCCTCTTCTTCACCATTGGCATACTTGGTGGCAATCTCCATCATTCGACTCAGGGTCATGTCTCCGGTCCGACCGAATTTCAAACTTAGCTCTCTATTCTTAACGCCTTCCTTGAAGGCACAGACTGCCTGGTGATCAGATACATTCTCTACCGTGTGATGCAGTGTGATCCATCTCTGGATGTAATCTCTCAGAGTTTCATTCGACTTTTGCACACAAACCTGCAGCTCTGTCAACCCTGCTGGTCGCTTGCAAGTTCCTTCAAATGTTCTGACAAACACTCGGGCAAGATCTTCCCAGGTGTAAATGCTGCTAGGTGCCAACTGATTCAGCCATGCTCTGGCCGAGCCCTCCAACATAAGAGGTAGGTGTTTCATGGCCACCTCATCATTGCCGCCGCCAATCTGAACAGCCACTTGGTAGTCCTGAAGCCAAGTATCAGGTCTGGACTCACAAGTGAACTTACTGACTCCAGTTGCCAACCTGAAGTTGGGAGGAATCACCGCGGCCCTGATGGCTCTGCTAAAACACTCTGGTCCTGAGACGTGAACTCTGCTGCTGGTGGGCACATCTCTATCATGGCCTTCTCTGTGAGCTCTGTTCCTGTCGACCAAACCTTGAACGATAATGGATCTAGCATCAAAGCCTGGTTCTCTGGGGTCGACTGGAACCCTTCGCCCAACACTGTGCCGGCGTCTGTCATCTTGCTGTCGAGGAGCGTATGATCCATCCCTCGGGGGAGGAGTGGGCACTCGACGTCGATCATCACGATCGAATCGGTCATCATACTGATCACGCCGGCCTCCACGTCCCTCACGTCTCGGGGGCGATCTTGGGCTATGGGCCGACTGGACTGTATTCGCAGTGACGGATCTGCTGTGAATCCTATTCCGCGACTGTGATACATCTGAATTTTGATCTCCTGCTGCCCGGAGTAAATCTCTGATCTGAAGCAAGCCCCTACCAGCCTCTCACTGGGAAGGCTGAATCGACTCTGCTATACGGGCTGCAGCTGCTAGATTCTGAATCGGAGTTCGATATATCTAAGTTGGTGGTGGAAAGAGTTGACGTCGACTAGAGTCTAGAACTCGTTGCCGCGCACGCTCGTCGAGTGCTCGCTGGAGGTTGTCCAGTTGAGTGCGCTCAGCCAAGTTGGCCAAACGCGCGTCCTCTAAGGCACATGCCTCCGGGGTTTCTCCAACGATAGGAGTATGCAGCGCATCCATGTTCCGGCGGCGAAGTTCTTCCCTTTGTAGCGACGTGAGGGGCTCGGGCTGATATTCTTCGTGGGCGTGCGCCGCATCGCCTCCACCATCAACTCCGTCGATGCGGGGAAAACCGGGAGGACTGCGTGGTCCGTTGACCATCATAACCTCCTCCGCCGGATCACTGCTGTCGCACTCAGATGCAGTCTCTACGGAGCCAGTCGACAGGTTGAACATGCCGTAGAGAGATTCGCCGGCTCGATCGCTGCGAGTTGGGGAGTGGCCGACTAGCGAGCCATCGCGTGCCTCACCCATCGCTGAAGCCTCGACCGACCGGAGCGCTTGCGCCGGCAGGAGACAGGGAGGGAGGATGACACAGGGGGTCGACCGATACTGGGTCGACGGTTGCCGCAGGAGGACGCCGCGGACGCACGCGCGGAAGTGCGTTGCCCCGCGGACGGGGAGCACGTCGATGTCGAGTGGAGCCTCCTGAAGCCAAGCGGAGTCGTCGGGGATGAACGTGAGCGCGCCGAGACGGATCTCGCGACCCTCAACCAATACTCCGCCTGAAACCATGATGAAGGAGATCGGAACAATCGCAACTTCTCCAATAAGTCGCTAAGACACCGGCCCCAAGGTGGGCGCCAACTGTCATGGTTCTAAGTCTGACAGTAGAATAGGGGGGTAGGAATGGAGAGGCAAGATCCTAGCTATGGAGTAGTTGTATACGCAAGAAATTTACGAGTTCAGGCCCTTCTCGGAGGAAGTAATAGCCCTACGTCTCGGAGCCCGGAGGCGGTCGACTGGGTTATATGCGTATGAGTTACAGGGGTGCGAACCCTTGACACTGAGTAGGGGGTGGCTTATATAGAGTTCTCCAGACCCCTCCGGCCCTCAGTTATGTAAGGTTTAAAGTACATTAAGATCGGTAGTTACTGGTAACGTCCCACATAAAGTGCTGTGATGACCATAAAAGCTACTTAATGACCGACCGTTTGTGTGCAGACTAACTTTAGATCTCCTGGCAGTCGAGTGGTTGGCTTCATGGTCGAGTGGAATCCTTCCAGGTCGACTGACAAGTGGTTTCTTCTAGAGATGTCCTTGGGGAGGGTATCTTGGACAGGTCCATGACCCTACCCTAGGTACATGGCTTCATCAGTAAGCGTAGTACTCGTCGTCGAACGAGAGGCTGACGGATACAAATTCCCGCTCGAGAAGCCGGTATATTACGTATCCACGGTACTTACCCCATGCAAATCCCGATACCCACACTATCAAAAGATAGCATACGCGGTCTTCATGGCATCCCGGAAGCTACGACACTACTTCCAGGAGTGTTCGATTACGGTGGCCTCCGAAGTACCGCTCAACCACATAATAAACAACCGCGACACTACGGGCCGGATTGCTAAATGGGCCACCGAGCTCCTTCCGTTTGACATGACATACAAACCACGGCAGGCCATTAAGTCGCAAGTACTGGCTGACTTTGTCGCCGAATGGACAGAAGCCGAACTCCCTAAAGAGTACGACGCATACTCTAACTGGATCATGCACTTCGACGACTCTAAAATGCTAGCCGGATTGGGAGCAGGTGTAGTCCTGACGTCTCCCACTGGAGACATGGTCCAATACATACTCCAAATACTATACACAGACTCCAACAACGCAGCCGAATACGAGGCTCTGTTGCATGGTCTTCGGATGGCAGTCTCTATGGGCATTCAACGCCTGGAGGTGCGCGGGGATTCAAACCTCGCAATATCACAAATAAACAGAGACTTTGATGCCAAGGATCCGAAAATGGCGGCGACCGTAATGCCGTCCTCAAAATGTCAGCTCGGTTCGAGGGGCTCGAATTCCACCATGTGGCTCGAGAAAACAATCAAGTGGCGGATATCCTCGCCCACATCGGCGCTAAACGCGACCCTGTCCCACCTAACATATTCTTGGAAAGGCTGTTCAAGCCATCTGTGGTATGGGAAGGGGAGTCCGGCAACACTAGCACGGATCCGAATACACCCCCAGATTCCGAACCATCAGACGTAATCGGAGGCTCCGCCACCGAAATAACACCTTCGACCCACGAAATCATGGCTGTAATCGCCTCGTGGACTGAGCCTTTCTTGGCCTACCCAAATAGGCAGGAGCTCCCTGAGGACCAAAATGAAGCACGTTGCATCGTTCGGCGTTCCAAAGCCTACAAAGTCCATGAGGGGGAACTCTATAAGAAAAGTGTGACTGGAGTGCTCCAAAGATGCATCTCCGAAGAAGAAGGGCGGCAGCTCTTGGCTGAAATCCATGCCGGACTCAACGGACACCACGCTGCAGCTCAAGCACTTGTTAGCAAGGCCTTCCGCACAGGCTTCTATTGGCCAACAGCTCGAGCAGACGCACGAGACCTTGTCCAACACTGCGTCGGTTGCCAGCTGTTTGCCAATCAGAGCCACATGCCCCCTACCGCTCTCCAAACAATCCCCATCACTTGGCCCTTCACGGTTTGGGGGCTGGATATGGTCGGACCCCTTAAGGGGGGAAGCCATAAGAAAAAATACTTATTGGTCATGATGGACAAGTTCACCAAATGGATAGAAGCCAAACCAGTCAAAACGGCTGAATCCAGACTAGTGATAGACTTCATATCCGGGGTTGTACACCGATACGGCGTCCCCCACAGCATCATCACTGACAATGGCTCAAACATCACAGCTGATGAAGTGAAAACTTGGTGCGGCAACATGGGCATTAAGCTCGATTACGCCTCCGTCTACCATCCCCAAACAAACGGCCAGGTCGAACGTGCAAACAGTCTCATCATGAGCGGCATCAAACCCAGACTAGTGCGATCCTTGACAGAATCGGACACGCACTGGGTCGAGGAGCTCAACTCCGTACTCTGGGGGCTGCGGACCACGTCGAATCGCACCACTGGATACACACCATTTTTATGGTGTACGGTGCAGAAGCAGTACTACGCTGCGACATAATACATGATTCGCCTCGCGTGCGCATGTACGAAGAGAAGGAAGCCGAGTTAGATCGGCAGGACAACTTAGATACCCTGGAGGAGGAGCGCGACGTCGTAAAAGCCTGTTCCGCATTCTATCAGCAGCAGGCTCGGCGGTACCAAAGCAGAGAAGTTTGGGCCAAAACTTATAATATTGGCAAACTCATTCTACGCCTACCAGAGAAGAAGAAGGACAAGCTCAAACCTAAGTGGGAGCGTCCCTTCGTTATTGATAAACTTCTCACCGGTGGAGCGTACCGCCTATGTAATGCATCCGATAACATACTCGAGCCAAACCCATGGAACGCGGTCAGACTCCGAAGATTCTATGCCTAGCACCGAACTTAGTGTTCGTCTCCTTACCCCCTCCTTTTTAATTATGTTCCTCCCTTTTTTCCTTTCTCGCCCTTTCTCCTTCTCCACACAAAGTACTCAATATAGTGCAGATGCTCGGATCACTCCGGTCGCACTATGTGTGTAAGCCATACTTGGGGGCTTCCTATACGGAAGCTAAATATAATTACTTTAATGGCTTTTTGCCTATCACATATGCGTTCTTTTTCCATATGTGCCTTTTCTTCACCATTATATGCATCGATACGACTTAAGATGTGGCCATGCTGGGTTGCCTGGCTCTTGTGTTTATGCCCTACGTTCCCTTAATTCGGCTAGGGAATAAGGGGAGCACCTCTGCGATTGTTACTGCCGGTTCAGCCGGAGGTGTACCTCAGACTGGGTGAAGCCGAAAGCTAGCATTCTTAAGGGAATATTCGGTCGGTGAACAAAAGATGTTCCTTTCGTTTATTACAACGTGAATCCTCAGAAGTTTTGTATCTTGCGTCTCTGTTCCCATTCCGGACATGTACATCGATGCATGCGTACCCAGGGAAAGGAACCCCTAACGGAACTATTCTCCCTGGAAGATGTTTCTTACTATCCATGTAATATAACAGAGCTAGTTGGGTACTTGTCTGTTCAAGCACTTATGATCCCTACGCCTGGTTTCCATGCATACCCCAGTTCTCCATAACTGAGCGGGTATTCGGATACACCCCAGACTATCGGATCCGGGGGCTGAAGCGAAAAGGTCCACCATGACAAATGATTTTTAATCCGGCTAAGGACTACATATGTCCATTGAATTACATAGTCACTTGGACTGACTATATTCTTCCTCTATACCGTCCAACAGGCTATCCAGCTTGCAATCCTGTTGGGAATACTTTGCGGCTAACGCTACCTGGTCATACACCAGACTAACGGGAATTTCTTGCCCATCTGGCCCTGCCGGTCTGACTTCGGCCATATGGTTCGGGTCAAGCTTGGTGTAGCGCGTCTTCACCATGGCCTAGGCTTCTCTTGCACCTTGACGGCAGGCTGACATCTTCCATAATCGAAAGCGCCGCCGTGCTCCTTGGAGCATATCCATGAGCTCCCCCATTCCTTTTGGCAGGGAGGTGGATGGCCACAAGGCCTGGGCAATACCCTGCATCACCTGCCGAGCTCGCTCGTGCAGCTATGAGAGGTCCTGCAGTAAATCACCTGCGGACGCGGGCATCTCCTCTTCATGGCGGCCCGTCAACATACCTACAGATATAAACTCTTTAAATATGCTTCCTCGCTGAGCTGTACTACAGTTCGTCTAGGCACTTACCATAAATGCACGATGAAGCCTTCTGTTCTCCTTCATGGAGTCCGCCAGCTGAGCGCGAACATCTCCTAATTCGACGCCCAGCCGGACATTGGCATCTTGAAGATCGTTCTTCTCCCGCCTAACTTGCGTAAGAACACGCTCGCCAGCTTTTAGCTGCCTTTGGAGATGTGACTCGCTCTCTCTCATGGTCTTCGGATTCTCCCCGGGATTGTCTGCAAAACTTTCTGTTAGACTTATCTGGTACATTTCCATAAAATTTCTCTATTAAGACAAATGTTACCAGATGAGGCCTTCTGGGATTCCTCTAGTTTGGCAACCGCGGCCCTCAGCTGGGTCTTGCAATCCTCCAGCTCTTGAGGCACTTGGCCATTCTTATCTACAAGAACCTGCGCATAAATTGATCCTTAAAACAGTTGTTCCAACCGTTTCAAGTCTCAGGGGCTACTGCTATACATGCTTATCAAATTTTCTTACCCGTATATCTTTGGCATACTGGTCCGTCGCCCGGGCGAGCCCGCCTTGGGTAGCTCGGATGTATGCGTCTCCCGAATTGAAAGCATTAAATGCCTCTTCAGAATAAATGTTATTGCAAAGTACGGCCCGTCGGCGCCGGTGATTCATGGCACTCTCTACTTCGGAATTCGTGGCGGAGAGCATTTCCGCATCCTCTGTCGGAGGACAATTCGGCATCGGCCCCGCGTCCGCTTCCTCTCTCGAAGCCGGTCCTGGAATCCGGCAGGTGGAGGCGTGATTGGCAGGATCTCCGGATATAGTCCGGCTACTCCTCTTTCTGCCAGGACACAAAGAACGCTGTTACATTTCAAACACAATAATCTCAGAGCAGGTTTTTGCCATACCTCTGTAGCGGCGTTTCGGCCCTAACCGGCTTCCTCTTAAGCCTGCCCGATCTGGATGCCCTTTGCCGACGAGCCCCCAAGGGCTCGGTGCCGCATTCCGACGGTCCTCTCTACAAAAATACGATATTTCAGGCATAAGGCATGGCATCAGAAAGGAGTCCTCTTCAGAGGATAGGGTTTTTGGCTTTGCTTACACGCGATGCAGGTAGCAGTCCGGGATAGTCGGCGACAATAGCCACTGAGGCGCCCTCGCAGCTCGCCTGATAAAATGTCCCTTTGACGAGATCAACAGTAATATCCGGGTCTTCTTCGAGTCCCGGATCGAAGGCCCTTCCGGGGTCCTCTGGCTGCGGGGAGGGGCTAGAGAATCCTTCTACGGCCCTCCTCAGTTCCTGCTCAGAAATATCAAGGTAAATAATCGTGACGAAGGACGCCAGAATGAATGAAGCGGGGAAAAGAATGACGACTTACCCAGCTTGGGGGGTTGTACATAAAAAACTCATCCCGCGGTTTAATATGAAGGAATTCTTCTTCTTCTCCTTTATACAAATCGGACAATATCCTCGCCAGAGCAGTGGCGGTGTCCGGACCCTTACGACCACAGCGGGTGGCATCATCTTCCCTGTTGTAGTGCCACATGGGCTTCCCTCGATATTGAAGCGGCTGCACTCCCCGCATTATGCATATTGCCATAACCTCGACTATTGTCAGCCCTGATTTGGCTAGTATCTTTATCCTGCTCATCAGGAAGTGTATTTCTCTAGTATCCTCCTCTTGGGGGCCCTGAATGCGCCAACTTCGGCGTGCCTTCGGCGGGGCATTACTGAACTCCGGGAGACCAATCCGGACTGGATCCGGAAGGGGAACGTCATCAACATAAAACCACTCTGAGGGCCAGTTCTCAAGTGCTTTCTTGGGAGTACCGGACAGGTATCCGGTCTCGGCGACGCGCCATACTTCAGCTCCGCCCACTTGACATATGGATTCCCCCTGGTTGCGAGGGACGAGGCAGAACAACTTCTTCCATATCCCAAAGTGAGCCTCGCAGCCCAGAAATAGTTCACAAAGGGCAATGTATCCTGCTATATGCAACACAGATGCAGGGGTGAAGTTGTGCAACTGGAGGCCGTAGAACTCCAAGAGCCCGTGAAGGAATGGGTGGATTGGAAACCCGACGCCTCTTAGCAGATGCGGGATGAGGCATATTCGCTCCCCCGAGCATGGATTTGGAGATCTCTCTGCTTGCTCCCTGCCATTATAGGTGGCTAGTCCGGCTCGGACAGGGACCATGAACACTGGTGGAAGAAACCCTTGGGTCTGTAACTCTATCAAACGGCTTTGAGGAACTGAACACTCTTCCCAGTCTCCTGGCTTGGAGCGAAGGGAACGAGAAGAAGAGCTGCAGCGACCGGCCATGTTGGAATGGTTTTTTCCGGAGCACTCTGTTGGATGCTTGCTCGAGGGAAGAGGGTGAGGTTTGGATCTAAGGATCCCTGTCCCTTCAAATAGACGGTTTGCCTGTGGGGCCGGGGGGGCGAATGCAAAAATGCCCCAGCTCCTTGTATTCGCTCGACACGTGGAGATGGCCATTATTGAAGCACAGAAGCCGAGGAATGCAACATTGGTATAAATTTGGACACTGTTTATTATAACAGATACTTTGGAGTATTCGGAGATGGAACCCGCCTTGCGATGCCGAAGACAAACTGCGCGCCGGACTCATCGTCATTGAAGCCTGGTTCAGGGGCTACTGAGGGTGTCCTGGATTAGGGGGTATCCGGACAGCCAGGCTATATACTTTGGCCGGACTGTTGGACCGTAAAGATACAAGACTCAAGACTTCGTCCCGTGTACGAATGGGACTCTCCTTTGCGTGGAAGACAAGCTTGGCGATCCGGATATTATATTTCCTTCTTTGTAACTGACTCCATGTAAACCCTAGCCCTCTCCGATGTCTATATAAACCGGAGGGTTTAGTCCTTAGAGACAGAATCATAATCATCACAGGCTAGCTTCTAGGGTTTAGCCTCTATGATCTCGTGGTAGATCAACTCTTGTAACACTCATATCATCAATATCAATCAAGCATGAAGTAGGGTTTTACCTCCATCAAGAGGGCCCGAACCTGGGTAAAACATTGTGTCCCCTGCCTCCTGTTACCATTAGCCTTAGACGCACCGATCGGGACCCCCTACCCAAGATCCGCCGGTTTTGACACAAACAATAGGTGACTTCCAAACCTTCATAGACTAGGTCACTCGACAATCCACAATTCCTCTTGGATGCTCAGACCATGACGCCTAACCGTCTGGAGGATACACAGTCCTCAAAGGTAACAAGCGTTGGTTCCACACAGGAACAATCTCTTCAGTAATGCTCAATCACTTTGGGGTTTGTAGGTTTGGGTTTGGGATTTGGGTTTTCCTCACTCGATGATTTTCGCACAAAGTCCTCGAAGGATGGGATGCTCTCAAATGACAAGTGCCAGTTTCTCTCGGAGCAGCCAACCAGCTAGTGGTTGTAGGGGGCGGCTATTTATAGCCTAGGGAGCAGCCCGACATGATAAGACATAAATGCCCTTGGCAGATATGACCGTTAGGTGGTAGGATATTTTGGAATAGCTGGCGCGCGGCACATCAACGGTCGGATATTTTGAGGTTCGAATTCCTCAGGGCTATCATGTTCCTCACTCTGTAGGCAATCCGCACTGGCAAATTCCTAACTCCTCAGTCAGAACAAATTCCTCAGAGACCAGAAGATCTTCGTCTCTGTCACTGAAGAAATTGACTGAACTGATATGAGATTTCCAATGGCTTCACTCGAAGGATTGGGTAGGTGTACGATTTTGAGATGAGCATCACTTGGAAATCTGTTTCCTTAGTATTACCTCGACCCCCTTTAACAGTATGGTGTTTCCTATGACTCAGGAAGGAGAAAATGAAACTACGAAAACAAAAGTCTTCACGCTTCAAATTTCTCGCATGAATATCGAGTCTTCATGGTCACACCAATTTCTTCACTTTCAAAGTCTTCAGGAGAACCAAAGTCTTCAGGAGAAGACATTCATTTTTAGGGGTCGACTTTCACTGTAAATATCAAACTCCTCATTGACTTATAGAGCTTGTGTACAATCACAAACATATTAGTCCCTTAACCTATAAGTCTTCAATACACCAAAATCACTAAGGGGCACTAGATGCACTTACAATCTCCCCCTTTCTGGTGATTGATGACAATATAGGTTAAGTTTTCAATGGGGATAAACATATGAATTGAAAGTACTCAAAATTGAGGAATTTGATTGCAAGATATAGAAGATTTCCCCCTGAAGATGTGCAGGGTGAGGTATTTGCTTTTGAGGCAATGCACATTTGAAGAGTAGAATCATGGAGAACTCCCCCTATATCTTGTAATTCATACACGCATTTAACATATGAAATGAAGAATTTGAAATGCATGATGAAATATGGTGACTGATGTATTTCAGCATGCGTGCATAGGATTAGTGAGGAAATAGCATGTAGAAAAACAGAGCAAAAGTATCAGGTCACCATCGGACTTAAGTTTACAACTCGATCAACAAAAGCTTCAGAAGAGTGAGAGTTGCAACCTAACAAAAAAACGCCCATATATAGAGACCCTCTTGAAGACTAACTCAAATTTCTCCCCCTTTGTCATCAAATGACCAAAAGGGACAGAAAGTGAGGACTAACGCCCCTGAAGAGTTTCTTCACGAAGTAGATGGAGGAGCGCCAGCGTTGTTGGGGTCATCGGTTGGAGTAGGGCATGCCGCAATGTCATCCAGATCTTCATTTTCATCAGTGTCACGGGACGAGGAATGTGAACTGGGCACCAAAGGAGGAACTTTGACCTTCTTGAATTTCTTCGGTGGAGGCTTAGCCCAGCCGAAGTCCTGCTTGAAACCCATCTGCTTGAGATCCTCTTCCCGTAAAGGTGAGACAATATAGCACTGGTGCAATCGAACATTTTATTGAGGTAGTAATGGTTCTTCTTCACTGAATTATAAGTGGCAGTCATATTGTGAAGAATTGAACCAAACTGGCGTTTCACCCATTTGTGATTGCGATCCACCTTCTGATGAAGACTGAGGTGAAGCTCACGATCAGTCATCACCCTTGGAGTTGTTGCCTGAGGACTTTGCTTTGAAGCATTTGCGGCAGTATCATGAGTGGAAAAATCATCATTGGTGGAATATGAAGCAGCTTTGCGGAACTGTCCATCCAATGGACGAATGCCCTCATCAATGACAACAGTGGCCTTGCCCTTCTCATGAGCTGAGGAAAATGTTCGTTTGAGGACTTCAATCGGAGGCAAGAAGCTGCCATGGTTGAGCGTATCAGCTTTGTAGTTGAGTGAATACCTTGTTCTGAGGAATCTCATGATCCAGGGAGCGTAAGGGTTCAGCTCAAACGGGGACATAGCGACATTTTCCAAAGTCCTCATGAAGAAATCATGATAATTCACGGGAATGTCGTGCATTGAACAACAAATTCTTCATGATGCCAACGACTTCCTCATCATTTGAGTCGTGGCCCTTGATTGGACTCAAAGTCTTTGTCAGAATACGATAGACTGTCCTCGACACATGCTGCAATTCCTTCATGAGGAATTTGGTCCTTGATGCTTGTCCAGGTTTCAGTGGCTTCATCAGCACTTGCATAAAATGATCGGACATCTCAGTTTCAGAATATATCAGACATGCACCTTCAGGGGGAGGACTAACTGGCATGGCAAGAAGCAATTCAGTTGCAGGTGCCTTGTAATGTGTGTTCTCTGTCATCCAGCCCAACACACATGAATTCACATCTTCAGAATTGCCTGTGATGTGCAGCGTCGCGTAGAATTGAAGAATGAGTTCTTCATTCCAATCGCATATGTGAGTGCAGAAATTGAGCAGGCCAGCATCATGAATAGCAGCAAGGACTGGCGCAAAGCAAGGCAGTGATTCCATATCCATGTGAGGAATATGCTCATGATCGAAGACCTTGTCTTTGTTGAATAGCACTGAAGAATAGAAGTTTGCCTGGCTAGTAGTCCAGAATTGCTTTCTCCTCAAATGAGCAGAATCATATGGATTATATTCAGTGAAGAATACATGCTCGTTGAAGAAGGCATCAACCTTGAACTTCGGAGTCTTGGAGAATGGATTCTTTGGCTGTGGCTGAGGAGTGTCAGTGATCTGAAGAATAACTTCTGGAACTTCAATTTCAGGAGCCGCGGGCTGAGGAATATCAACTTTTGCTTCAGTAGCAGCCTGGGCCTCCATTTCTTCAGCAACATGTTCATAAGCACTAGTGGCTGGAATCTCTTCAGGAATGGAAGGGGTGGCATGAATTTCTTCAGAACCCATGAGAACTTCAGTTGAAGTCGGGTACTGAGGAATTTGTTGGATCAGTGTGAACAGAGGTGAGTTGGGGTGCTGACTCCTAGAAATCATCATTCAGCACGGGAGTGGTGCAGCTAATGTCCACATCCTCATCCACTTCCATTTCTTCAACGTCGGCCTCTTCAGCAGTAAACTAAGGCGTTGGCGATGATACCGGAGGAGCTGAGGTGAAAGCTTCAACCTCAATTTCTTCATCCATCTACTCTGTGGAAGCAGCAGAGGGATCTTCTTCTGCAAATTCTGCAGGAATATGATGTTCTTCGCCATGAGTAACAAGTTCCTTAGATGGCATGCTTGCGAGAGGAACAACATCAATGGGATGCTCTAGTGAACTCATCAAGATCTTCGCCTTCTTGGGGGCCAAAGAATCTGATGCAACTGATGCTTTCCTCTTTTTCAAAGCAGCACGCTCCGCAGCTTTGGTCTTCTTCACTTCCAAAGCAGAAGGAAGAATTGGACTTGGAGTTGGTGCGGGCAGAGCAGTGGCAGTGGGATCAATTTCTTCAGGCACAACTGATGCAGTTGGACTGTCTTGAGCAGTTTCTTCAAGCGCAGCGACAGAGTCTTCAGCTGGCCTGGCAATTTCTTCAGGCGCAACACTAGTGGTGGCCCTGGAAGTTTCTTCAGAGGCTGGAATTTCTTCAGCAGCCTTGGTGCTTGCAGTTTCATCAGCAGCCTGCAATTCATCAGCAGTGCTGGCAATTCCTTCAGTGGCTTGGGCAGATACTTTAGCCGGAGTCACTTCAATGCGCACAAGAGCAGCAGCACATGAAGTGAATGTCTTCTTCAGCTTGATGAATCTGACCTTGGCGCCCTTCCAGTCAGCTTGTAGGCTTCAAATTCTTCGCTGAGCTTCTTGATTTCAGCTTGCAGTGCAAGGAGCTGCTCAGGCGAAAGACTGAGGACATTGTCCTTTAAATAGCGTTGCTTCTTGTACTGGGTTTTCTTCAATGACCTGACTTGGTCATACTTCCATTTCTCTTCAGTGATGAACACCGTCACAACGTGACTTTGTCCAGGAGTGAGGCCCAAATCTGGCATTGGAGCATTGGGGTCCTGGTGCCAGAGATCGATGAAATCAAGGACCTTCTTTGGATCCACAAGTAGGGGCACAACACTTCCTTTGGCTCTAGCGTCCCACTGCCATCTGTCCCTAATGATATTGACAAGTTCATCATCATCAGCCTCATCATCATCAGATGGAATTTGAAAGACCACCTACTTCTTGTGAGGACTCGGTCTAGTGCCTCGTCCAGTAGTGGACTTGGTCTTCAGCAGAGTGGGACCGGTAGTTGAAGGATGAGCAGAAGAACTCGCTGAAGCTCCTGAGGCAATAGATATGCCAGTGGTCCTTTGGCACGTGGCGAGATGCATGGGTGCTGAGGACTTCGCCGGAGGAGCTGAGGGTTTTAAAGCCCGAGGAATTGGTGTAGCTTGAGGAACTGGGGCAGCTTGAGGAATTTTCCTCGGTGGCACTGAGGAAATTGGCTGTGAGGGCATTGCAGAAGAACTTGGTGGTTTCTTTGCTGGCTTCTTAGGCATGGCCTTCTTACTTGAAGAAGCTTCAGCAGTGGCAGCGGCAGCAGCAGAATCTTATTGAATTTCTTCACTGCTTCTTTGGCCTCCTTGGCCAATTTTGCTTGCCGCCTGGCCCATTCATCAGCATAATCCTCACCACGTTTAAGGCTTGTTGGATCAGCTAGCTGGCCAGGTGCCATAGGAGGTCTTGAGCATGGAGGATTGAGAGCGAATTTCTTCATGTACTTGGGAGTAACATATCTGTACTCCCTCCACTCTCTAGCCCATGTCCTTTCGATCCTCTGAATGCGCACTTTGCGCTCATTCTTCGTTTCCTTGCCATATTTTGCCTCATCAGGCGTGCAGTACCCTACATAGATGTCCGCAGGGATCTCAAAGGCAGTATTTACTTCAAGCTTATTTCCTCCTTTCTGAGGACGTTTACTGTCAGCCATTTTCTTCAACTGAGGAATTTGCACAATTGAGTTCTCTGAAGAAGTATGCAGCTTTTCTTTGAGGAATGCTACAAATGAGTTAAGTTGATGAGAACCTAGTGATTCAGTAGCTGACATGAGTACCTGTGAACAGAGTATATGTGCGAAGAATTTGGAGAGGTCATATGCGTAATCAGAAGGTTTTGTAAAAAATGATGAAGTTTGAGGAAATTGACCCGATGTGTCTTGAAGAATTTCACTAAGCGTTCTTTGTCTTAGGTTCTAGAGTTGTGAGGATTGTGAGATTCACACAATTGAGGAATCATGACGAAAAACGTCACTTAGAGAAACAGATCAAGAACTGAAGATTTGTGCTAGGTGTTTAGAGTGTGGAGATCGAAGACACCTTTTGAAGATTTGATGAAAATCATCAATAGAATAAATGCGGTAAAAGTAACTTTTAATTACCCTTGATGAAGAACACGATGAACTAGAAGTGTAGATTTTGAAGTTCGTCTGCTTGGATCTTCCACGCCCTAACTTGGCGGAGGAAGACGTCTACGGCGGCGGCGGAGGGAAGATTTACGCGGCCGGCGGGAGTACAGCGGTGACGACGTCGAGGCAGTGAAGCTCTTCCTCACCGGCGACGATGGAGTTAGCGGCAACGCTAGGTTTTGAGAAGCTCGAGCGAGGGAGTGAGTTCGAGCGGAGTAAAAGTGAAAGGAGGAAGGGGAGAGGGTATTTATAGTGGAGATGAATAACTGTTCGCCGGAAGAATTTGGACGAACGTGCCCCTGACCCTTCTCATTCCCGCGACATGTGTCACCCACGTACTGAGAAGTGGAGATCGTGTGAGATCGTGGGTGAATAGATAATTATACCATGGAATGCGTAACAGTTTGAGCGGCAAAAGCCGAAACTTTCAGATAAGAGTATTTTAAAGTGTCGTTCGCAATTTCTTCAGCTGACAAGGACACAGTGAAGAATTTGAACGAGTTTCAAATAGAACGCACATGAAGAATTTGTGAATAGACTAGGTTGAATTTAGCATAGAGGGGAAAGGGTCCGATCACATTCACTTAGCAAAAAAACTTGAGGAATTAGCAATAAGTGAATGTTGTAGAGGACATAAACTCATATATATATATATAGTCAAATGAAGAACAACGACGGAAAGAGTGAAGACAATGCAAAGTTGAAGAATTTGAAAAACTGAGCAATTTCAAAAATGAAGAAAAAATCAAATTGAAGATTTTCAACTTTGGTTGGTGGCGTAACCCACCGTATAAGAAAGCAGATTTCAGACACCGCGTACAATTCTCGTAGGGTTCTGAGAATCAATTTCTTCATTAATTTCTTCATACTTAGAGGGTTAGTCTTCATTGATTGAAGAAAAACGTTGCTTCGTGTGTTGCACATCTAAGTCATCAAGTCAGCATAAGTATTAGGATGTGTGTCCTTTTCAAAGAACATTCGAAGATTCTAGGATATTTAGCTCACACCGCAACTTGCTAAATCTCTTCTCATCCAAGGGCTTAGTGAAGATATCGGCCAGCTGGTCTTCAGTGCTTGCGTGGTCTATGGAGATGTCGCCATTCAACACATGATCATGAAGAAAATAATGACGAATCTGGATGTGCTTTGTCTTCGAGTGCTGAACTGGGTTGTGAGCAATCTTGATAGCACTCTCGTTGTTGCAATAGAGAGTCACATTCTTCACGTTGATGCCATAGTCCTTGAGTGTTTGCTTCATCCATAGTAATTGAGCATATCAAGATCCAGCATCAATGTACTCAGCTTTTGCAATGGAGAGTGATACGCAGTTCTGCTTCTTCGAGGACCAACATACCAAGGATCGTCCGAGGAAATGACATGCTCCTGACGTTGACTTGCGGTCCAGCCGATCGCCAGCATAGTCAGAGTCTGAATATCCAATGAGATCAAAGGAAGAGCCCGTGGGATACCATAATCCAAGTGTTGGTGTGTGAGTTAGATATCGAAGAATATGCTTCACAACCTTATGGTGTGATTCCTTCGGTGTAGCTTGAAATCGGGCACACATGCAAACACTAAGCATAATATCCGGCCTAGATGCACATAGGTACAATAAAGAGCCAATCATGGAACGGTATACCTTTTGATCGAAGTATTTACCATTTTCATCAGTGCATAGATGGCCATTTGTGGGCATAGGAATTTTGACGCCTTTGCAATCTTGCATGCCGAATTTCCTCAATACATCCTTGAGGTATTTCTCCTGAGATATGAATATGCCATTGTATTGTTGACGAATCTAAAGACCTAAAAAGAATTTCAGTTCTCCCATCATAGACATTTGATATTCTTCACTCATCATATAGGCAAATTCATCATTGTAACGTTGGTTAGTACAGCCAAAGATAATATCATCAACATATATTGGGCACACGAATAATTCATCATCATATGATTTGGTGAAAAGAGTTGGGTCAAGTGAACCGGGTTTGAAGCCTTTCTTCATGAGGAATTCATTCAGTGTGGCACACCACGCCCAAGGTGCTTGCTTGAGGCCATAGAGAGCCTTGTTGAGTCTGTAGACGTGATCTTGAAATTTTGGATCCTCAAAACTTGGTGGTTGAGCAACATATACTTCTTCCTCAAGCTTACCATTGAGGAATGCACTTTTCACATCCATTTGTTGTAAGATGATATTATGATGGTTAGCATAAGCAAGCAATATGCGAATAGCCTCAAGTCTAGCAACAGGTGCAAAAGTTTCATCGAAATCAAATCCTTCAACCTATGTGTAGCCTTGAGCTACAAGACGAGCCTTATTTCTCACCACAAGGCCATTTTCGTCTTGTTTGTTGCGGTATATCCATTTGGTACCAATGATGTTGTGCTTGCGAGGGTCTGGTCGCTTGACAAGCTCCCACACATTGTTGAGCTTGAATTGATGCAATTCATCTTGCATGGCTTGAATCCACTCGGATTCCATGGATGCTTCATCTATTTTGGTGGGCTCTATGATAGAGACAAATGCAAAATGCCCACAAAAGTTAGATAAATGTGAAGCTTTTGAGCGCGTGAGGGGACCTGGTGCACGAATGCCATCGATGATCTTCTCGACTTGC
This sequence comes from Triticum dicoccoides, assembly GCF_002162155.2. Taxonomy (NCBI): domain Eukaryota; kingdom Viridiplantae; phylum Streptophyta; class Magnoliopsida; order Poales; family Poaceae; genus Triticum; species Triticum dicoccoides. The sequence goes on along the minus strand of NC_041385.1, from coordinate 668,082,828 downwards.
ACTTCATTTGCAATGCGAGGATGTGCGGGTTGACGACTTTGCTTAGGTCCAGCAGTTTCTTCAGGACCATTTTCTTCAGCAACACCATCATGATTTTCTTCACGATCAGGAATGACTTCTTCAGCAATTTCTTCGGTAGGGATGACATCCTCAGTAGCTTTGAACTTGATGGATTCCTCAGGTGACATTTCATCTAGCACAGGAGGTAGGTGCTCTCTTTGCGAGCCATTAGTTTCATCGAACCGCACATCTACAGTTTCAACAACCTTGTGATGATGGATGTTGAAGAATCTGTAGGTGTGCGAGTCCTTTCCGTAACCAAGCATAAAACCCTCATGTGCTTTCGGTGCAAATTTAGAGTGATGCTGAGGATCTCTAATCCAACATTTAGCACCGAAGACTTCGAAATAACTTACATTGGGTTTCTTGTCAGTGAGGAGTTCATATGAGGTCTTTTTGAAGAATTTTTTAAGATATACCATGTTGATGATGTGGCACACAGTATCAATTGCTTCAGGCCAGAAGCGCTCAGCTGTCTTGTATTCATCAAGCATAGTGCGAGCCATCTCAACAAGAGTCATGTTCTTTGCGCTCCACGACGCCATTCTGCTGAGGAGTATAAGGAGCAAGTAATTCATGAGTAATACCAAGCATATCGAGATATTCATCGAGGCCAGTGTTCTTGAACTCGGTTCCATTATCACTCCTGATATGCTTGATCTTCACACCGAAGTTTGTGGAAGCCCTTGGGGAAAATCGTTTGAAGACTTCCTGCACTTCATTTTTGTAAGTGATGATATGCACCCATGTGTAACGAGAATAGTCATCAACTATGACAAAGCCATATAATGATGCAGAACTAGTGAAAGTGGCATAATGAGTAGGGCCAAATAGATCCATATGAAGTAATTGAAAGGGACGAGAAGTGGTCATGATAGTCTTCGCAGGATGCTTGGCTCTGGTGATCTTTCCAGCCTCACAAGCCCCACAAAGATGATATTTGAGGACTTTGACACCCTCGATGCCAATGACGTGCTTCTTCTTTGCGAGTGTATGCAAGTTCCTGATCCCAGCATGACCAAGCCATCGATGCCATAACCAGCATTCTGAAGCTTTTGCGAGTAGGCACGTGGCCGGCTGTGGTCCTGTAGAGAAATCAACAATATACAAATCTCCTTTCCTAAAGACTTCAAAGACTTTGGAGTTGTCAGATTCCATTAGCACAAGGCAACGAAATTTGCCGAAAACAACAACCATATCAAGATCACAAAGCATTGAGTCTGACATAAGATTGAATCCTAAGGACTCAACAAGCATGACTTTGTCCATGTGTTTATCCTTTGAGATTGCAACCTTAGCTAGACCCAATACCTTGATTTTGCCTTTGTCAGCGTAGGTGATATGCTTCAAATGAGATGGTGACAAATCAGTGTCCATTAACAAGCTCCTGTCACCAGTCATGTGATTTGTACATCCACTGTCAAGGACCCACTCAGTAGCTTTGGGTTGTTCATCCTGCAGATGAATTAGTGCAACTTACGAACCCATATACTTCATCAGTGAAGAATATGATATCAATTTCATCAACAGTAACAAATATAGCAATATGAGGACGTGAGAAATGAATGATTCATTTCTTAATGTTTAGCTTGCGTCCTTTCAAGCACATTCAGGTCTCCAGCAAATTCTTCAGACGAGTAAGTTCGTCTAGAGACCTGACCCTGCATAAGAGATTAGTTCTTTTTCTTCACCACCCACATCTGGAGGGGTGGCAATGAGTTCATCATTCTGCGAGCTCCATAAGAAAATGATGGCATAGAAGCCAGTGCACTTCGTTTCACAGAAGAGTGGTTAGGATAAGCATATGAATAAGCAGAGAAATTCTTTGAGGACTTATGAACATAATGGTTTGAAGAATAATGCACATATTCATGGCCCTTAGACTTTCCCTGCGAAACAGAAGTGTTAGCACGACGATAATCACATGAGGATTTTGATCCATGTGAGGAATTTGATCCTCGTGAAGAATTTGGTCCATATGAGGACTTGGATCCATATATAGAGTTTGGTCCATATGAAGAATTTGATCTGGGGTTCCTATTCTTCATGGGTGGTGTCATGATGACATTCACCTGAACATTTTCAAGGCAACTTTTAGGAACCCAGATTTTCTTCATAGGGGGACCATTCCTATAGTTAGTTCCAACATATCGAGCAAATACATCACCGTTTTGATTCTTGAACAGTTTATAATTGGAGTTAAATGACTCATCAGAGGAATATGAAGAATCAGAGGTAAAGCCAGATAAATTGCATGGATCTACAGGAGGTCCTTTCGCAGCAACCCATGAGGTTTTAGGGTACTGCTCAGGTTTCCAGTAGATTCCATCAGCATTGAGTTTCCTCTCAAAGGCAATACCCTCTTTCCTAGGGTTCCTGTTCAAGATCTTCTTTTTGAGCACATCACAAAGAGTCTGATGCCCTTTGAGGCTTTTGTAAATGCCTGTCACATACAATTCCTTCAGCCCTGCATTACCGTCAGTGATACATGTGGTATCCTCAGATGAGGAATTTGTAACCGCAGAGAAAGTTGAAGAATTTGCAGCAATAGAAGCATTTGAACATTCAGGAGATGAATTAGCAGATTCACGCTCAATGCATTTAAGACATGGTGGAACAAATTCTTCTTGAGCGGAACTGATCTGTTGACCAAGCAATGAATCATTTTCCTTCTGAAGATCTTCATAACTCACTTTTAACGTCTCAAGATCTTGCTTTTTCTGAAGAAATCCATAAGAAAGCTTCTCGTGATCAGTTAAGAGAGTATTATGATGATTTTGAAGGTTATCAAACTGAGTTTGAAGTCTCTGAAGATTATCTGTCAGAGTTTTAGTTCGATTCAATTCCTCACCCAATAGGTCGTCGCTTCTGTCTAGTTGATTTTGATCTTTTCTAAAGCCTTCTGTTGTTTAACAACAATTTTAGCAAGTTTTGAATAGCTAGGCTTAAGATTGTCATCAAATTCATCCTCACTAGAGTCAGAGGGGAATGATTGAGTACCTTGGCACCTTTTGCCATGAAGCAATAGGTGGGAGCATAGTCATCGTTGCCCTTGTCAGCAGAGTCGGAGAAGTCATTTTCTTCATTATTGAAGATGGACTTGCTGACATACGCAGTAGCGAGGGCTAGGATAGCCACACTAGAGTCAGATTCCTCAGATTCCTCCTCTTCCACATTATCCTCAGATTCCGCTTCAGAGTCCATTTCCTTGCCAATGAATGCCCGGGCCTTCTTGGAGCTGCTTTTCTTATGAGATGAAGACTTTGAGGATTTTGATGATGAAGACTTTGAGGATTCCTTATTCTTCTTTGAATCGTCAGAGTCATCATCTTTGTACTTCTTCTTCTTTGATTCCTTTTCCCACAGAGGACAATTGGACATGTAGTGACCAGGTTTCTTGCATTTGTGGCAAGTTCTCTTCTTGTAGTCACGGGATGAGGAATCATCATTTCTTGAAGACTTTCCAAAACGGCCACGGCGAGAGAACTTCTGGAATTTCCTCGCGAGCATAGCTAGCTCCTGGCTCAGTTCTTCAGGATCACCAAGGCTGCTACCAGAATCCTCAGCTTCGAACTCAGATACTGCCTTGGCCTTTAGTGCACGTGATCTTCCATAGCTCGATCCAAAGAGATCTCTCTTTTCAGCAAGCTGGAACTCATGAGTATTTAGCCTCTCGAGGATATCAACGAGATCAAGTGACTTGTAATCAGCTCGTTCATGAATCATCAGTGTGAGGGTATCAAATGAGGTGTCAAGTGATCTCATCAATTTCTTCACCACCTCATGATCGGTGATATTAGTGGCACCAAGTGCTTGAAGCTCATTTGAGATGTCAGTGAGGCGATCAAAGGTTTGCTGAACATTTTCATTGTCGAGTCTTTTGAAGCGGTTGAAGAGATTGCAAAGAACATCAACTCGGGAGTCACATTGAGTTGAGACTCCTTCGTTGACCTTGGACAGACTGTCCCAAATCAGCTTAGCAGTTTCCAATTCACTCACTCTGCCGTACTGGCCTTTGCTCAGATGGCCACATATGATATTCTTCGCTTGAGAATCGAGTTGCTTGAATCTCTTCACATCGATAGCATTTAGAGACGGAGTGACTGAAGGAACGCCATTTTCCACAACATACCAGAGATCGTTATCAATTGCCTCAAGATGCATACGCATCTTGTTCTTCCAGTAGGGGTAGTCCGTACCGTCAAAGGTAGGACACCCAGCCGAGACCTTGATCATACCTGCAGTCGACATAACTAAACTCCAGACGGTTAAACCAAAATCACACAGAACAAAGGGAGTACCTTGCTCTGATACCAATTGAAAGTGCGTTACGTCGACTATAGGGGGTGAATAGGTGATTTTTAAGAAATCTTCACTGAGGAATTTCAAGGTGAGGAAATTCCTAAGCGAAGAACTACTTGCAGCGGAATAAGTACTCAGGTATAAGCAAAACAGAGTAAAAACAAAGTCATCATGATGAAATAAAAGACAAGCACTGAGCACAGAAAGCGTAAACACAGGATAAGCAGGATGAAGACAAAACTGACTGAAGAATTAGGATTGAGGAATTAGAGAAAGTCTTCAGTCAAAGTCTTCAAACAGTAATGATCAGTTTCATCAACGCATAACTGAGGAAATGAAAGGGTTGAGGAAATAGAACCAGTTGGCTTGGTGAAGACAATGATTTGGTAGACCAGTTCCAACTGCTATGATAGTTGTACGTCTGGTTGGAGCGACTGAGTATTTAAACTCGAGGACACACAGTCCCGGACACACAGTCCTCACCGTATTCTCCTTGAGCTAAGATCACACAGACCTCGCCCAACAGTAGTGGTAAGTCTTCACAGGTGACTTCCAAACCTTCACAGACTAGGTCACTCGGCAATCCACAATTCCTCTTGGATGCTCAGACCATGACGCCTAACCGCCTGGAGGATACACAATCCTCAAAGGTAACAAGTGTCGGTTCCACACAGGAACAATCTCTTCAGTGATGCTCAATCACTTTGGGGTTTGTAGGTTTGGGTTTGGGATCTGGGTTTTCCTCACTCAATGATTTTTGCTCAAAGTCCTCGGAGGATGGGATGCTCTCAAATGACAAGTGTCAGTTTCTCTCGGAGCAACCAACCAGCTAGTGGTTGTAGGGGCGGCTATTTATAGCCTAGGGGGTAGCCCGACATGATAAGACATAAATGCCCTTAGCAGATATGACCGTTAGGTGGTAGGATATTTTGGAACAGCTAGCGCGCGGCACAGCAATGGTCGGATATTTTGAGGTTCGAATTCCTCAGGGCTATCACGTTCCTCACTGTGTAGGCAATCCGCACTGGCCAATTCCTAACTCCTCAGTCAGAACAAATTCCTCAGAGACCACAAGATCTTCTTCTCTGTCACTGAAGAAATTGACTGAACTGATATGAGATTTCCAATGGCTTCACTCGAAGGATTGGGTAGGTGTACGATTTTGAGATGAGCATCACTTGGAAATCTATTTCCTTAGTATTACCTCGACCCCCTTTAACAGTACGGTGTTTCCTATGACTCAAGAAGAAGAAAATGAAACTATGAAAACAAAAGTCTTCATGCTTCAAATTCCTCGCATGAATATCGAGTCTTCATGGTCACACCAATTTCTTCACTTTCAAAGTCTTCAGGAGAACCAAAGTCTTCAGCCGAAGACATTCATTTTTAGGGGTCGACTTTCACTATAAATATCAAACTCCTCATTGACTTATAGAGCATGTGTACACTCACAAACATAGTAGTCCCTTAACCTATAAGTCTTCAATACACCAAAATCACTAAGGGGCACTAGATGCACTTACAGAAATGAATGGTGTTTTGACAAAAGGTGGAAAGAAGTGTTTTATAATGTTGATTGATGACTCCACTAGATATTGCCATGTGTATCTTCTGAAATCCATGGATGAGGCTTTGAACTACTTCAAGATTTATAAAGCTGAAGCGGAAAACTAACTTGACCGAAAGATCAAGAGGCTTAGATCCGATCATGGTGGAGTGTATTTGTCAAATGAATTTGATTCCTTTTGTGCGGAACATGGTATAATCCATGAGAGGACGCCTCCCTATTCACCTCAGTCAAATGGGGTGGCCGAAAGAAAGAACCGTACTCTAACTGATTTGGTTAACGCCATGTTAGACACATCGGGTCTCTCCAAGGCGTGGGGGGGGGGGGAGGCGATATTGACTGCATGTCATGTCCTAAACCGAGTTCCCACAAAGAACAAAGAGATAACTCTAATGAATGGTGCTACTATTGCTGTTGCTGTCCCGTACGTGTTCTTGTTTTTCCTGTTAGAGGTCCTACCACAGATTCTTATTCTAGTGTTTTCCCTAGACATGTTAGGCTCTACTTCATATATGCAACTTGATATATTGTCTGCTGTAGAGATGTTTGGTTCTAGTTCATACTTGCAGGTGTTATTTACCCTCTCTCTGTCAGATCGCATGACTTGCTTTATCTCTGCTATTTTAGTCATGCTTTATCTAGTATTTCTATTAATAAAATCATATGGTAAATTGCTCATATTTCCAACAGGCAGAAGCAGTTCTAATACAAACTAGATTCTTCAGAAGATTGTACATAAATATAGCTTATTTATTGCAGAAGAAAATAGATAATCCAGGAAACACAAGGCTGGTTAACTAATGCAAAGTAAGGTCCAGATAATTTGCATGCACCGCAAAAGAAAACAGATAGTATCCTTGTGACAAGGAGGCGGAAGGTTAAGTGATTGCTTTGTGATATTGCTTCTTGCTCCCTCCCGCCTTCTTGTGACAAGGAATGTACTAGAACATGAAGGCGCACTTTGCCGCGCCCACCCATATTGCCAATAAATAATAAACCATTCTTAAATAGCCAAACAACTGAGAAAATTTGAACAACTTGCATGAGACGAATATATGTGAGACATGTTTCTGAGATAGTTGTTCAAAGCTTCAAACTGCTAAATGTAAATAACAAAACAATCATAAGTAGTGTTGCGTATCTCAGTGATGCACTAAAACCATAACAAATGACAAACTCAACCACAACATAAATGAATGATTAAGCTGAATTATATCACATAGAGCGTAGACTTTTGGTTTTAACTCTACCAACTAGTAAACAATATACCACATGACACACGTGGTAAGCAATCCAAACAATTCTAAAAAAACTAGTAAACAATATAGATCAACTTTAAACAATATTTTGAGTTGACTCGAGCACAACTTAGAACCTTGTGGTGCATGTCACACACAAAAACCAATCCAAATGTCACACTATGTATTTTATTTATGCCAGGGTGACCGTAATTTGAGCAGTGAGATATCTCACACAGGGACAGAGCCAGGGACCAAAGGGTGGGGGGGTCAAACACACATTTAAGGGTATCTATGCAATATTTCCAGGAAATTAGAAAGGTGTCTTTGCAAAAATTTCAACCAGGGGGAGGGGGGGTTGGCATGGCTCCCCCTCGCCCTGGCTTCGCCACTGATCTCACAACCGGTGAACTCTTTTTTTGTAGTTAGCAGGTAGGTACATGGTGATTGTGCCGTAGATCGTCAACATGGGCCTCGTCAAATCCTTCTATGAATGGATAGATACATTTACCAATTTCCATGTCATCTTGAGAAGAGAAATATTAGGTTTAGATGTGCAATCATTATAGGCAACTTGTTCCGTTAAAAATTACAACCTCTCATAAAAACACCCCAGATACTTAATGGATTATGAAAGCACAAACAACATGGGCTTCACCAGTTGCCTAGAATGCTTGCCATAGACAGAATCTAGGTCTCAAAAGCTTAGATCAAGTAGTGTTGATACATTGCACCTCAGCTGAGTTTTTGTAACCAGATTAAATCCTAAATCTTGAAAAAGGAAAACAAGATTGCTAAGACATGGGCACTCGCCCTGCACTCCACATCCCACATAAAACTTTCAGGAGTATTGGCTCAGCAACACAAACATCTATTTCCAGGAATTAATGGTGTATGTACTCTTGGGAAAGGGAAAACATACTTTCAGGAAAAATACAAAAAACTGTGTGTGTCTGGGGGGGTATAGGAATCAAACCTTGATTAGTAATAAGTGTAAACAAAGAGAACTCACTCTACAAGCGAACTTCTCTTTTGTCAGAGCCAATCAAGGATAGAACAAGTTATTTCTAATAGCGGTCAACTAACTTGATGAGCAATTTATTACTTGATCAGCGCAATATTCATGCCAAGATTTCCTAAATTCAAATCCCACGGCCGGAATCAAATCCCATTCCCACTTGCATAATTTCAAGGTAACATGAGATAAAAAACAAAAATACATACGATTTGCACGAATCCAACATAAAACCACATAGCTACACATATTTATAACTTCAGTCCATGTTCTTGGCCTTCCTCACAAGGATCTTGTCACACGGGAATTTAAACTGAACTCATTATTCCATGAAGTTCCATCAATAAAAATGATTATGTTGAAGAAAATGTAGAACAAGATAACAATCACAAGGGAGAGTGGTGGAAAACTATACAAGATCTCCCACTTATGATTAGGCGGCGAGAAGAAGGAACACCATCACCACCCTACACTCGTATAGGTAGTTTTGCATCCAGGAATTCCCAAACAATTTCTACAACAATGACCAGATTGAAATTGCATGAGGGACAAGCTGTTATCCACGACAAGGAAACAAAATTAGGTATCTGTAAGAATGAAGAGCCAACCTTGGGAGATGCAAGGAGAAAAGAAAATGGAGCCCTAAACCATATACAGATAATGAAGCAAAAAATAGAGGTAAACAGGGAGTAACGCACCAGCACTGCAAGCAATAGTAACACACCTCCACTCTGAGCAACAGTAATGGAGAGACGACCAATATAACTCGTCGTCGCAGTATGGATGAACACACAAAACGTTGGGAGAAGATTGAGAGAGAGAGAGAGAGTGAGAGAGAGAGAGAGAGAAAGAGAGAGAGAGAGCATGGGACTGGCCTCGTTTACCATTTTTGGGCATATCTACGGTTTTCATGGTTGGTCGACCCTATCAAGGAAACAATTGTGCCCAAATCAACCCGTAGAGCCGCAACCCATCTAAGGTGGGCCGAGTGTGGGTGACCCTGTGAAAAATGTGGAGACGCGAGTGATCTGGACCATTAGTAGATTGTACAGGACGGCGCGGGACAACAAATCATTGTAGGTGGGCATAGGTGGTTGAGCTTTACTTTTTAAGTTCTCGAGAAGGGGGAAGGGGGGTTAGGTGGCTCTTTAGTACGTATGTGCTCACTAGCCTCACACCACGAAGGAAGGGCAGGAAAGAATAGAGAGGGTCATTTTTTGGCTTAATCCTCTGCAAGTCGGATTATCTTCATTCTTTTAGTATATGTATCATGTGCATGTATGCTTGGTACAGAGGCGATAGTGCTGACTTTGTTGATTTCAATGTTTCTTTCCTCTTATCTTAGTTGTACAGAAAAAAGCATAAATTCTACCATCCACTCGATCTCCTCAATTTTGGAATTTTTATGCATATGGAATGACACGAGTGCTCAACATCGTTTCATTTTCTACTTATCCCGCTAATTTTAGTTTACCTAATGCGAAGAAAATAAATATAACCACATTGGAATTGTGTTTAGAAGCTTCTAAATTCCCAACAATAACATCTTTTAGGGCAATTCCCAGTAGTAACATTATAGTATATAGGAAGGTGATTCTCTATAAACATGTATAAATTTAAATGATGAAAGGTAGTAGTACTACCATGTCTATTTACTATGCATATTGTATAGATGTTGTACGGATTTAGAAAGCACGATCATGTGAGAACATTACAAGCAGAACGGACCTATTTGATAGGAGCCTCCTCAACTATTTTCACTCTCTTTTTATGAGGGAAAGCCAAGTGGGGCACTAAATTGATTATTAAACTAGTAATGTGCCCATGCATGTTCACAAACTTGAAAGGAAAACACTCTAGTTTTGGTGTGTATATATATATATATATATATATCACCAAAAATATATTACGTTTCACTCAAAATATATTCCTCAGCCAGTTTTGATGAGGCGAGGGAGGGATGTGACTGGTTTCAAGATACTAAGGTTTTTTTGTAAATTAGAGCAGAGAAGTGGGATATTGTTGCAAAAATATCACAACTGACCTCACAACCGTTAGATGCAGATCTGATGGTTAGAAACGATGGATGACAGACACACCATCATCAAAAACTGAGTCTTTTATAGGAGTAAGAGATATAAATACATGGCACAAAATCAGAAGCAAGAGGGGCCATTACAATGCATCTTGGTATCATTTTGATCATCTCCCCAGCAATAACATGCAAACTCCCTAAAAAAGTAATAACCTGCAATAGCATCAGTGGTCCCCTTAAGAATATTTTTTTGGGGCTTTGATTATTGTCATTGTGAATAGCGGTATTGTGAATAATCGCATGCATCACCGCTCCATGAGCCGTTTTCGCCGCTTCGTTGCCGACATGGAGCTCCGTGACATGTATCTCCATGGTCGGATGTACACTTGGTCGAACGAGCAGGACTCCCCCACCCTCATGCGCAATGATTGAGTCCTCTGCAGTCCTAGTTAGGACGCGTGCCATCCTAGTTGCTCTCTCCACTGCCTTGCCTCGATGACCTCTGATCATGCCCTGCTCTTGGTAGATTGTTCCCAGCAGACGGGTGTTCACAGGCGCTTTCACTTCGAGCGTTTTTGGTTGAAGCTCAATGGCTTCCAGGATGTGGTGGCGAAGGCATGGAATGCCGAGCCTCCTGACACCGACTGCTACGTCTTGAGCTTACGTTGGTTTTCCTCGAAGAGGAGAGGGTGATGCAGCAAAGTGTAGCGTAAGTATTTCCCTCAGTTTTGAGAACCAAGGTATCAATCCAGTAGGAGGCTCCTCAAAAGTCCCACGCACCTACACAAATAAACTGAGAACTCGCAACCAACGCAATAAAGGGGTTGTCAATCCCTTCACGGCCACTTGCGAAAGTGAGATCTAATAAAGATAGTATGATAAGATAAATATATTTTTGGTATTTTTGATATAGATGCAAAAAGTAAAGATGCAAATAAAAGTAGATGGAAAGCAAATATGACAAGAGATAGACCCGGGGGCCATAGGTTTCACTAGAGGCTTCTCTCGAGATAGCATAAGTATTACGGTGGGTGAACAAATTACTCTCGAGCAATTGATAGAAAAGCGCATAGTTAGGAGATTATCTAGGCATGATCATGTATATAGGCATCACGTCCATAACAAGTAGACCGACTCCTGCCTGCATCTACTACTATTACTCCACACATCGACCGCTATCCAGCATGCATATAGAGTATTAAGTTCTTAAGAACAGAGCAACGCATTAAGCAAGATGACATGATGTAGAGGGATAAACACATGCAATATGATATAAACCCCATCTTGTTATCCTCGATGGCAACAATACAATACGTGTCTTGCAACCCTTTCTGTCACTGGGTAAGAACACCGCAAGATTGAACCCAAAGCTAACCACTTCTCCCATGGCAAGAAAGGTCAATCTAGTAGGCCAAACCAAACTGATAATTTGAAGAGACTTGCAAAGATAACTCAATCATACATAAAAGAATTCAGAGAAGATTCAAATATTATTCATAGATAAACTTGATCATAAACCCACAATTCATCGGATCTCGACAAACACACTGCAAAAAGAGTTTACATCGAATAGATCTCCACAAGAGAGGGGGAGAACATTGTATTGAGATCCAAAAAGAGAGAAGAAGCCATCTAGCTAATAACTATGGACCCGTAGGTCTGTGGTAAACTACTCACAACTCATCGGAGGGGCAAGGATGTTGATGTAGAGGCCCTCCGTGGTTGCTTCCCCCTCCGGCAGAGTGCCGGCAAGGGCTCCAAGATAGGATCTCGCGGATACAGAAGGTTATGGCGGTGGAAATTGTGTTTCGTGGTGCTCCTCGATGTTTTCGGGATACGTAGGTATATATAGGAGGAAGAAGTACGCCGGTGGACGCCCGAGGGGCCCACTGTCGTGGTTCTAAGTCTGACAGTAGAATGGGGGGTAGGTAAGGAGAGGCAATATCCTAGCTATGGAGTAGTTGTACACACGAGTGTTTAACGAGTTCAGGCCCTTCTCTGAGGAAGTAATAGCCCTACGTCTCGGAGCCCGGAGGCGGTCGACTGGCTTATGTGTATAAGGATTACGGGGGTGCGAACCCTTCTACCAGTGGAGGGGGTGGCTTATATAGAGGACGCCAGGACCCCAGCCAACCCACGTAGCAGAGGGTTAAAGTACATTAAGGCCAGGCGTTACTGGTAACGCCCTACATAAAGTGTCATCATGACCATTAAGACTACTTAATTACAGACCGTTTGGATACAGAGTAGATCTTGAACTCCTGGTGGTCGAGTGAGTCTTCATGGTCGAGTGTCCTCTAGCCGGTCGAGTGAAGTCTCTCTTGGTCGACTGGAAGGTAGCTTCGTCTAAGGATGTCCTTGGGTATGGTAATCTAGATAGGTCCGTGACCCTACCCTAGGTACATAACATCATCATTAGCCCCCGAATGGATCGAGGTTCGAGTGAGGAAGGAGTTGATGATTTTCTCCGACTCATTTCCTATGCTTTGATTATGTCGTATCTTGGATTGGCGATTTTTCTTTCGGTGTTGGCGTCAACTTTTACTTCAGTCACCTTGATCCGTTCTTGTCTCCTGTCGAGTGAACTTTTGAACTTCAGTGAACTTCCGAGTGACGGATCGCAGGAAAGATATCGTCTGACAGATTGATCTGCTGTTAGCGGATTTTGTGGGATCTGAAATTTGGGAAGCACGCGAAGCGGGGCGAACCGCGGTACTCGGAAGGGATAAGGCGTGGACGCCCTGATTTCTGCGCCGCCTTTTTTTCCATGTATCGTGCGTGCGTGACTGTTTCGGGATGTGACAGGACTGCCCGGACCCACTCGTCAGCCACTCGGAAGCGTCCTTATATAAAGCGCCGGGCGAGGGCTTTTTGAACAGTGCCTTCCCATTCTTCTCTCCTCCCTCTTTGCCTCCGCCCACTGCGCCTGCTCTCGCCTCTGCCTGTCCACTCCTCGCGCGCTTCGCCGGCGACAATGGTGAAGGAGAAGACGGCGGCCCTAGAGCGCACGAAGAAGGAGACGGCGACGGGGAAAGCAAAGGGGAGACCGTCCAGTCGAGGCGGATCTTCGTCAAGGTTCCGCCTGCCAAAGGGTTGGGTCCAAGGGGATTGGATCCGCTCGACCATCACCGAGAAAGATCTCAATGACCTGGCCAATGAGGGACTGATCCCCCACGGGTCAGCAAGGCTTCTGGGGACCGAGTGCCAACCGCAGCCGCAGGAGGGTGAGTGCGTTCTCTTAGCCACTCATGTAGACCGTGGTTTTTCTCTGCCGCCGAGTGTTTTCTTCTGAGGGTTTCTGAATTTCTTTGGGGCGCAACTCCACCATTTCACCCCCAATTCCATCGCCTATCTTGCTGCCTTTGTGTCCATGTGCGAGAACTTCTTGGGTTGTCGACCACACTGGGGTCTCTTTAAGCACATATTCACCTGTCGCTCACAGACAGTGAAAAAGGCGAGTCCGGACGATGAGAGGACTAAGGTTATCCAGATGTGCGGTGGTCTTGGGATCCAGATGAGGAATAAGAGTACTTTCCCAGCCATGACCCTTCCCGAGTCGGTCAGAGGGTGGCAGTCGACTTGGTTCTACTGCCAAGACGAGTCGATGCCAGGGCAGTCGACTGGTCTCCCTCCGTTTTCCATGGACCGAGTGGACAAACCCTCTTCTCTGAAAGTGCTTCCTGAGGAGAAAGTTCAGGTAAAAATGCTGATGGAGCGCGTAGTCCAACTCGTTAGAGAAGGAGTGACTGGTATGGATCTCCTGGAGGTCTTCCTTAGGCAGCGAATCCAACCACTTCAGTACCGAGGCCATCCGATGTGGCTGTATTGTGGGACCGAGGACACCACTCGGGTCCATCCAGAGGCGGTCGACGATGCCACACTGGAGAGGTGGGTGACCACAATCACGGGGAATAAGGACAACCCTCGAGGGGCCAGGAGGATCCCACCACTAGACTGTACCTACACACCGGACACGGTATGGCTATTTATTTCCAATTGCAATCTTGCTTTATTCATTCTGCTTCGCTGTGAATTGGTCGAGTGATCTTTGTTTTGCTTTGTTGTCTGACAGGCCACCACGGAGTTATACTCGATGCCCAATGGAGCAGGTGAAGGCAATACGAGAAGCCAGCCAGGCAGCCTATGATGCCAGTTCGGCTCTTCAGAGTAATGTTTAGGTCAGTCGGTCACTGCCTGTTCTGTTAGGATATGATATCTGAAAACTCTTCTTTCTGAAATTCTTAGAGTTTGTCCTACACCCACTGGGTGTGTCGATTGAAATTCCGGATTAGTGGGGGCACGCTGAGTGCACCCACTGGGTGTAGTCCCCAAGGCTATGGTCGACTGTTGGCGGTCGACCATAGGCTTTAAGTCTTTTCCTTACTCAACTAGGTCGAATAGATTCATAGACCGATGGGGGCATGCTGAGTGCACCCACTGGGTGTAGTCCCCGAGACTATGGTCGACTGTTGGCAATCGACTATAGTCTGAAGAACATCTCCCCCCCCCTTTTTTTGTTGGTCGACTGGTCGACTCTAACTGATGAAACTAGTGGGGGCACGCTGAGTGCACCCACTGGGTGTAGTCCCCGAGATTATGGTCGAATGTTTGTATTCGGCCGTAGTCTTAGAAACATTAAGATTTTTCCTTACTCACTCGGAAGTGAATTGTCTTTGACATCTGTCGATTGGTTCTTCATAGAAATCCTGTGACCTTGCGGCTCGTTATACTGAGTTGGAGAACAAACACATTCAGCTCGAGCTCGATCTGAAACTGGCCCAAGAGAACTTAATGAAGGTGAAGGAGGAAGCTAAAGGTATGCTTGGTGAGGGCTTTGACGACTGCCTTTGCCTCTTACTTGTTTCTGAATCTAATCTCACTGTAACTTTACAGACAAATTGAGGGATGCCCTGAAGAAGAAAGATCTTGACTTGGCTGAGGTGCAAAAAACTGCTTTAGAGAAGACCAGGCTTGCGGATGAGAAGCTGGCTTCAGTGACCAAGCTTGAAGAAGAAAACACCAATCTGAAAGCTGCTCTTGATGCTGCCAACCAGGAAGTCAGTTGACTGAAAAGTGACAAGACCACCCTGAATGACAAGGCCAGTGAGTTGAAGAGAAAGAAGAATGATCTAGAGGCTTATCTGGGTGGACTCGCCAAGAAGTTGTTCCTCATGCTTGAAGGTAATCCTTTGTATTAAACAAATATTTTAATTGTAACCTCTGACTGTTTGTCTTGACTCGGTGGTTGTGCTTGCAGAATTTTGTCAGAACTTTGAAGAGGAGACTGGTCGACTGGAAGTAAACCTGGACCCCATCAACTCTCCCGTGAAAGATGAAGTTGCCATGAATGTGCTCCGGCTTGAATCTGGTGTTGTTGCTGTCATCGACTATCTCGCAAGGCTGAAGGTCGCAACTTCTCGCATCGACACAACACTCTGGCCAAGAGAGACACTCCAGAACGACCTCGAGTCCCTGATGGCTCGACTGAACAAGGTCCCAAGTCGAGTGCAGGAGTGGAAGAAGTCTTCGGCCAGGTGCAGTGCGGATGTTGCTCTGTCTCTGGTTCGTGTTCACTGCAAGGATGCACGAGAGGACAAGCTGGTGGCTCTTAGGGTGGCTAACACCAAGAAGCACGATTTCAGATCTTTCATGGAGACCTTCATTGCTGCTGCCACTCGTATTGCAGATGGAATTGATCTGGACGAGTTTGTTGCACCTTCCATCCCTCCACAGGAGGGGTAAAAAACTTCTAAGCTTGATACTTTAAATTTGCCTCGGTATGCCGAGTGAGTTTTGTAACCGACAAACCTTAACAGGCCTCGCGCCAGAGCACTTTCGGTTCCGTTAGGTATTATCCGAACTTGGATTCAGTCGTTGAATATGTTTGCATTTGGTTTGAGGTGTCTTTTGCAGGTTAAAGCGAAGCGCTCATTGCAATCGACTTGTTCCCCAATATGCTTAGGCGAGCACTGAGCTGCAGCTAAGCCTCCGAGTGGGAGGTTTGCTCTCCACTCGGTAGGATTTTAAATACTTAGGCGAGCACTGGGCTGCAGCTAAGCCCCCGAGTGGGAGGTCTGCTCTCCACTCGGTAGGATTTCAGATACTTAGGCGAGCACTGGACTGCAGCTAAGCCCCCGAGTGGGAGGTCTGCTCTCCACTCGGTAGGATTTCAGATACTCAGGCGAGCACTGGGCTGCAGCTAAGCCCCCGAGTGGGAGGTCTGCTCTCCACTCGGTAGGATTTCAGATACTTAGGTGAGCACTGGGCTACAGCTAA
>NC_041385.1:668065793-668066325 GCF_002162155.2 Triticum dicoccoides | reverse complement strand
CAGCTAAGCCCCCAAGTGGGAGGTCTGCTCTACACTCGGTAGGATTTCAGATACTTAGGCGAGCACTGGGCTGCAGCTAAGCCCCCGAGTGGGAGGTCTGCTCTCCACTTGGTGGGATTTCAGATACTTAGGCGAGCACTGGGCTGCAGCTAAGCCCCCGAGTGGGAGGTCTGCTCTCCACTCGGTAGGATTTCAGATACTTAGGCGAGCACTGGGCTGCAGCTAAGCCCCTGATGGGAGGTCTGCTCTCCACTCGGTAGGATTTTTGAATTGGTGGCGCTGCTCGGAAGGAGAGGGTAGCAGTCGGCCTGCACCTCGTCCTCCTTGCAGAACGCATGTTGTACTTGTACTTAGGCGAGTTCTTGGACTGCAGCTAAGCCTCCGAGTGGAAGGCTGGCTTACCACTCGGTAGGATTTTATTTATCTTAGGCGAGTACTTGGACTGCAGCTAAGCCTCCGAGTGGAAGGCTGGCTTACCACTCGGTAGGATTTTATTTATCTTAGGCGAGTACTTGGACTGCAGCTAAGCCTC
>NC_041385.1:668048547-668065722 GCF_002162155.2 Triticum dicoccoides | reverse complement strand
AGCACTGGGCTGCAGCTAAGCCCCCGAGTGGGAGGTCTGCTCTCCACTTGGTAGGATTTTATATTGGTGACGTAGCTCGGAAGGAGAGGGTAGCAGTCGACCTGCACCTCGTCTTCCTTGCAGAGCGCACGTTGTACTTGTGGCGTAGCTCGAAAGGAGAGGGTAGCAGTCGACCTGCACCTCGTCTTCCTTGCAGAGCGCACGTTGTACTTGTGGCGTAGCTCGGAAGGAGAGGGTAGCAGTCGACCTGTACCTCGTCCTCCTTGCAGAGCGCACGTTGTACTTGTGGCATAGCTCAGAAGGAGAGGGTAGCAGTCGACCTGCACCTCGTCCTCCTTGCAGAGCGCACGTTGTATTTGTACTTAGGCGAGCGCAATGCTGCAGCTAAGCCTCCGAGTGGAAGGCTGGCTTACCACTCGGTAGGATTTTGTTTAACTTAGGCGAGTACTTGGACTGCAGCTAAGCCCCCGAGTGGAAGGCTGGCTTAGCACTCGGTAGGATTTTGTTTAACTTAGGCGAGTACTTGGACTGCAGCTAAGCCCCCGAGTGGAAGGCTAGCTTACCACTCGGTAGGATGTTATTTAACTTAGGCAAGTACTTGGACTGCAGCTAAGCCCCCGAGTGGAAGGCTGGCTTACCACTCGGTAGGATTTTATTTAACTTAGGCGAGTACTTGGACTGTAGCTAAGCCCCCGAGTGGAAGGCTGGCTTACCACTCGGTAGGATTTTATTTATCTTAGGCGAAACGGATTTCGCAGCTAAGCCTTCGCGTGAGAGACTGGCTCACCACTCGGTTAGGATTTTTTTTACAGACTTAGGCGAATCGGATTCGCAGCAAAGCCACCCACTGGGGAATTGTTTTATGTGGACAAAAGAAATAGCAATTACTGGGAAAATTGTAAAGCTCTTGTCTTTGATAAATAAACTACAGAAGTACTTTTATTACAACTCATCTGAGTGAATACTTAAGTGTAAAAGGGGCAGAGAAGCTCCGCGTTCCAAGCTCGTGGCTTGTCGATCTGATGTTCGACATTGTAAAGACGGTATGCTCCATTGTGGAGAACCTTGGTGACGATGAAAGGACCTTCCCAAGAAGGAGCAAGCTTGTGTGGTTTCTGCTGATCCACTCGGAGAACTAAATCTCCTTCCTGGAAGGCTCGACTCTTCACGTTTTTGGCGTGGAAACGACGCAAGTCTTGTTGGTAAATGGTCGATCTGATCAGAGCCATCTCCCTTTCTTCCTCTAAAAGTTCGACTGCATCCTGCCGCGCTTGTTCTGCTTTAGCTTCGGTGTAGAGCTCAACCCGGGGAGCATTGTGGAGAAGGTCACTTGGCAAGACTGCTTCAGCTCCATAGACTAAGAAGAATGGAGTTCTTCTAGTCGACCGGTTGGGCGTGGTCCTTAACCCCCAAAGCATCG
Organism: Triticum dicoccoides; assembly: GCF_002162155.2. Taxonomy (NCBI): domain Eukaryota; kingdom Viridiplantae; phylum Streptophyta; class Magnoliopsida; order Poales; family Poaceae; genus Triticum; species Triticum dicoccoides. Next base: position 668,064,302 of record NC_041385.1, on the reverse strand, counting down.
AGGGAAGTTCGTCGACCCATGCACCAGCTGCATGCTTAAGATCACGCATCAATCGGGGTTTCAATCCTTTGAGAATCAAACCGTTGGCTCGTTCTGCCTGTCCATTCGACTGTGGATGGGCGACTAAAGCATAGTCGACTCGCGTGCCTTGGGACGTGCAGAAAGCTCTGAACTCTTCGAAATCGAAGTTTGACCCGTTGTCAGTGATGATGATGTGTGGGACTCCATATCTGAATATCAATTCTCTGATGAAGCTGACAGCAGTACCGGCATCGAGGTTCTTGATGGGTTTAGCTTCAATCCACTTGGTGAACTTGTCGACTGCTACCAGCACATGGGTGAAACCGCTTCTGCCTGTTCTCAAAGGACCGACCATATCCAACCCCCATACTGTAAAGGGACAGACGAGTGGTATAGTCTTCAAAGCCGGCGCGGGTTTGTGTGACATATTGGAGTAAAATTGACATCCCTCGCACTTGTCTACTATCTCCTTCGCCATTTCATTCGCTCTTGGCCAATAAAATCCGGCTCGGTATGCTTTGGCTATGATGGTCCGAGAGGACGCATGATGGCCACAGGTCCCCGAGTGGATGTCATCAAGGATTATTCGAGCTTCCTCCGGCGTTATGCATTTCTGACCAACTCCAATCGCGCTTTCTCTGTACAGCTGTCCCCTTATCACAGTAAAGGCCTTAGATCGGAGGACGATCTGTCGAGCCTCTTCTTCGTCCTCCGGGAGCTCTTTCCTCAATATATACACGATATACGGTACTGTCCAATCGAGAGTGATCACTAAAACTTCCATGATCAGGTCGACCACTGCAGGGACTTCAACCTCGTCGGATCCGTAACACTCTTAGGTTGCGGAGCTTCATCGGTAAAAGGATCTTCTACGACTGATGGAGTGTGGATATGCTCCAAAAACACATCACTGGGGATGGCTTCTCTCTTGGATCCTATCTTCGCCAGATCATCAGCTGCTTGATTTTTCAGTCGGGGTATGTGGTGGAGCTCTAACCCTTCGAACTTCTTTTCGAGCTTCCTCACTACATTGCAGTATCTAGTCATGGCTGGGCTTCTAACGTCCCACTCCTTCATCACTTGATTGACCACCAAATCTGAATCGCCATAGACCATAAGGCGACGGACGCCGAGTGAAATGGCCATGCGCAATCCATACAAGAGTGCTTCATATTCTGCTTCATTGTTGGAGGAATCAAAGTGGATCTGGAGCACATATCTGAGCTTGTCTCCTCGGGGGGAAACCAAAACAACCCCAGCACCAGAACCATTTAACATCTTAGAGCCATCAAAGAACATGGTCCAATGCTCCGAGTGAACTTGAGTCAGCTGTTGTTGCTCAATCCACTCGGCAAGGAAATCTGCTATAGCTTGGGACTTAATGGCTTTCTTTGCGGGCCTCAAATTTGATATCAAGGGGAAGGAGTTCAATCGCCCATTTAGCCACTCGACCAGTTGCATCTCTGTTGTGCAGAATCTCTAACAATGGTGCATCGCTGACGACTGTAATGTCATGATCAGAGAAATAATGAGCAACCTTCTTCATGGTCATGTAGATCCCATATACAAGCTTCTGATAATGAGGATATCTTTGCTTCGATGGGGTCAAAACTTCAGAGAGATAATACACTGGGCGCTGAACTTTGAAGGCTTTCCCTTCTTCTTCCCGCTCGACCGTAAGTACTGTACTGGCGACTTGTCCTGTGGCTGCAATATAAAGCAACAGAGGCTCTTTGCTGATTGGAGCAGCAAGCACCGGCTGGGTGGAGAGCAGAGTTTTTAACTCGGCAAACGCTGCATCAGCTTCTGGAGTCCACTCGAATTTGTCTACCTTCTTCATCAGTCGGTAAAGGGGCAACGCCTTTTCACCGAGGCGAGAGATGAATCGACTTAACGCGGCCAAGCATCCAGTAAGCTTCTGGACGTCGTGCACACGCACAGGGCGTTTCATTCGGAGTATGGTGCCAACTTTTTCTGGGTTAACATCGATTCCTCGTTCGGACACGAGAAAACCGAGTAACTTTTCGCCAGGTACTCCGAATGTGCACTTTGATGGATTGAGCTTGATATCATACCTCCTGAGATTGGCAAATGTTTCAGCTAGGTCAGTCAACAGGTCGGAACCCTTTCGCGACTTGACCACGATATCATCCATGTACGCTTCCACATTCTGACTGATTTGAGTGAGCAAGCACTTTTGAATCATTCTCATGAATGTGGCGCCGGCATTCTTGAGGCCGAATGGCATGGTGATATAGCAGAAGCACCCGAATGGAGTGATGAAAGCTGTTTTGATTTCGTCGGGCCCATACAGATGGATCTGATGATACCCAGAATAGGCGTCTAAAAAAGACAATCTCTCGCATCCCGCGGTCGAGTCGACAATTTGGTCGATGCGAGGGAGAGGAAAATGATCTTTTGGGCAGGCCCGATTAATGTGCTTGAAATCAATGCACATGCGAAGTGAGTTGTCCTTCTTGGGAACCATAACGACATTGGCGAGCCACTCAGAGTGGTATATCTCTCGGATGAACTCTGCTGCAAGGAGTCGAGCCACCTCTTCGCCAATGGCTTTTTTCTTCTGAACGGTGGACCGTCGAAGATGCTCTTTAACAGGTTTCGCTTTTGAGTTGACTCTAAGGCGATGCTCAGCCAGTCCCCTGGGAACACCCGGCATGTCAGCTGGCTTCCATGCAAAGATGTCCCAGTTCTCACGGAGGAACTAGATGAGCGCTTCTTCCTATTTAGAGTCGAGTGTTGTGGAAATATGGGTCGGAGCTGGATTGGGGTCAGTCGGGTGGATATGAACTGGCTTCGTCTCCCCGGATGACTGAAACGCTGACTCTGTGGCGGGCTTCTTGGCCCGCAGCAAATCACTCGGATCTGCATTCTTCTTGTATTCCTCCAGCTCTACCAATGTTATCTGGTCATCCGCATTCTTTAAGCCTTTCTGGAAACACTCTTCTGCCTTCTTCCGGCTGCCAGTGATGGTGATCACGCCTTTGGGGCCAGGCATCTTTAACTTGAGGTACACATAACATGGTCGAGCCATGAAGCAGGCATAGGCTGGTCTTCCCAAAATAGCATGGTAGGCGCTTCGGAAATCCACGACTTCAAATGTCAGCTTCTCTTTGCGGAAATTCTTCGAGTCGCCGAACACTACATCCAGAGCTATTTGGCCGAGTGACTCAGCCTTCTTTCCCGGGATGGCTCCGTGAAAACTCATGTTGCTGGAACTGAGCCTGGACATCGGAATGCCCATTCCCTTGAGCGTCTCTGCATACAGTATGTTCAATCCACTGCCGCCATCCATCAATACCTTCGTCAGTCGAGTGCCTTCGACGACTGGGTCAACCACCAGCGCTTGCCTCCCAGGGGTGGCAATGTGAGTAGGGTGATCAGACTGGTCGAAAGTAATGGGAGTTTGCGACCATCTCAGATAGTTTGGTGTCGCCGGGGCAACCATATTGACCTCACGGTTGATCACTTTCAGTCGACTTTTGCTCTCTACATCAGCAAAAATCATCAGAGTGGAGTTGACATGAGGGTACTCCCCATCACTGTCCTCCTTGTCCTTAGCCTTGTCCGACTCCTTCTCTTTGTCCTTCGGCTGTTTCCCTTGAAACTGCTGGATTAAGAGCCGGCACTGGCGAGTGGTATGCTTTGGGTAGATGAAGTTACCCTCTTCGTCTTTCTTCATGTGGATATGACATGGTAGATCCATCACGTCATTACCTTCCTTATCTTTTACCTTCTTGGGGTTCCAAGATCCTTTGGGCTTCCCTTTGAATTTGCCCTGAGTCACGGCCAGAGCCTCTCCAGGAGCAGCTGGCTCGGCCTTCCGCTTTTGCTTCCGACTGGAGTTTCCTTTATCCGACTGACTCGGCTTGTACTTGACACTCTGGAGTCGGTCCTCTTCTTCGCCATTGGCGTACTTGGTGGCTATTTCCATCATCCGACTCAGGGTCATATCTCCAGTTCGACCAAACTTCATACTTAACTCTCTATTCTTGACACCATCCTTGAAGGCGCAGACCGCTTGATGATCCGACACATTCTCCACAGTATGATGCAAAGTGATCCATCTCTGGATGTAATCTCTTAGTGTTTCACTCGACTTTTGTACGCAAACTTGCAGCTCTGTCAATCCGGCCGGTCGCTTGCAAGTTCCCTCGAACGTCCGGACGAACACTCGGGAAAGATCTTCCCAGGTGTAAATGCTGCTAGGAGCTAACTGATTCAACCACGCCCTGGCCGAACCCTCTAGCATAAGTGGCAAATGCTTCATGGCCACCTCATCATTACCGCCACCAATCTGAACAGCCACTCGGTAGTCTTCAAGCCAAGTTTCAGGCTTAGACTCTCCGGTGAACTTACTTACTCCAGTCGTCAACCTGAAGTTGGGGGGTATCACTGCGGCTCTGATGGCTCTACTAAAGCATTCTGGACCTGAAACGTGGACTCGGCTGCTTGTGGGCACATCTCTGTCATGGCCTCCTCTGTGAGCTCTGTTCCGGTCGACCAAACCCTACACGATGATGGATCTCGCGTCAAAGCCTGGCTCTCTGGGGTCGACTGGGACTCTCTGTCCAACACTGGGCTGGCACCTGTCATCTTGCTGCCGATGGGCATTAGACCCACTTCTCGGGGGAGGAGTGGGCACTCGACGCCTATCATCATGATCAAAACGATCATCATAGTGGTCCCGCCGGCCTTCACGCCCCACTCGCCTCGGAGGCGACCTTGGGCTGTGAGACGACTGAACAGTATTCGCAGCGATGGATCGACTGTGAATCCTGTTGCGCGACTGCGATACAACTGAATTCTGATCTCCTGCCGCCCGGAGCAAATCTCTGATCTGCATCAAGCCTCTTCCAGCCTCCGACTGAGAGGGCTGAATTGATTCCGCTATACGGGCTGCAGCTGCCAAATTTTGAATCGGGGTTCGATATACCTGAGTCGGTCGCGGAAAGAGCTGACGTCGGCGGGAGTCGGGTACTCGCTGACGCGCACGCTCGTCGAGTGCTCGCTGGAGGTTCTCTAGTCGAGTGCGTTCAGCCAAGTTGGCCAAACGTGCCTCTTCCAGGGCACGAGCTTCAGGAGTTTCTCCTGCAATGGGAGTATGCAGGGCATCCATGTTCCGGCGGCGAAGTTCTTCCCTCTGCTGGGAAGTGAGTGGCTCGGGCTGATACTCTTCGTGGGCCTGAGCGGGGTCGCCTCCGTCGTCCATCCCATCGTTGCGGGGGAAACCAGGAGGGCTACGAGGCCGTTGACCATCAGGACCTCCGCCGCTGGATCACCGCTATCGCATTCGGATGCAGTCTCTATGGAGCCAGTCGACAGGTCGAACAGGCCGTAGAGAGATTCGTTGGGCTCAATTGCCGCGACTTGGGTGGTGGCCGATTGGCGAGCCACTGCGTGTCTCACCCATCGCTGGAGCCTTGACCGACCGGAGCACTTGCGCTGGCGGGAGACAAGGACGAAGACAGCACAGGAGTCGACCGGTAGGGAGTCGACGGCTGCCGCAGCAGGACGCCGCGGACACACACCTGAAAGTGCGTCGCCCCGCGGACGGGGAGCGTGTCGATGTCGAGTGGTGCCTCCTGGAGCCAAGCGGAGTCGTCGGTGATGAAAGTGAGCGCACCGAGACGGATCTCGCGGCCCTCGACCAGAGCTCCGCCGGAAATCATGATGAAGGCAATCGGACAAATTGCAAGTTCTCTAAAAAGTCGCTAAGACACCTGCCCCATGGTGGGCGCCAACTATCGTGGTTCTAAGTCTGACAGTAGAATGGGGGGTAGGTAAGGAGAGGCAAGATCCTAGCTATGGAGTAGTTGTACACACGAGTGTTTAACGAGTTCAGGCCCTTCTCTGAGGAAGTAATAGCCCTACGTCTTGGAGCCCGGAGGCGGTCGACTGGTTTATGTGTATAAGGATTACAGGGGTGCGAACCCTTCTACCAGTGGAGGGGGTGGCTTATATAAAGGACGCCAGGACCCCAGCCAACCCACGTAGCAGAAGGTTAAAGTACATTAAGGCCGGGCATTACTGGTAACGCCCTACATAAAGTGTCATCATGACCATTAAGACTACTTAATTACAGACCGTTTGGATACAGAGTAGATCTTGAATTCCTGGTGATCGAGTGAGTCTTCATGGTCGAGTGTCCTCTAGCCGGTCGAGTGAAGTCTCTCTTGGTCGACTGGAAGGTAGCTTCGTCTAAGGATGTCCTTGGGTATGGTATCCTAGATAGGTCCGTGACCCTACCCTAGGTACATAACATCATCACCCACGAGACAAGGGGCGCACCCTACGGGGGGCGCCCTCCTATCTCGTGGGGCCCTCGGAGCTTTCTTGACTTGCACTCCAGGCTCTCCGGATCAGATTTATTCCAAAAATAATGCTCCCGGAGGTTTCATTCCATTTGGACTCTGTTTGATATTCCTTTTCTTCGAAATACTGAAATAGGCAAAAAAAATAGCAATATGGGCTGGGCCTCCGGTTAGTAGGTTAGTCCCAAAAATGATATAGAAGTGTAAAATAAAGCCCATAAACATCCAAAAGGGGTAATATAATAGCATGGAACAATCAAAAATTATAGATACGTTGGAGACGTATCACCGACCCCTTCCGCCGGCTATACCAGCGCCTCAAATTCACGGCTCGTCGCCTCCAAAGTTGGAGTGCACGGCGAGTAGGCGTGGTTTCTCTCCAGCTCCAGGTCGCGCATGAGCTCATTGCCCGGCTTGACATGACGATGGATCTGCGGCCCCTCTCCCTGCTCAAGACTTGGTTGCGTAGAAGCCTAAAGCTCAAATACCTTGGTCTCATGTCCCTTGAGCGCACGATCGCCCGACATCATGTGCGCCTGTCCTGGCTCCGCGAGGGGGACGCTAACTCTACCTTCCTCAAGATCGGTGCCTCTCACCGTTTCCACAAGAAGAGGATTCGGCACCTGCGTGTGGACGACGTGATTGTTTCCGATGAGGCCGGTATGGCGGAGGCTGCTTTCCATCACTTCAACGGCATTCTGGGTGCGGCTGATCCACGCGACTCCACCCTCAACCTCGAGGCTTTTGATGGCTGTTCCTTCGACCTTTTGTCCCTCGAGGTCCCTTTCTCCGAGGGTGAGATTTGGGAGGCGGCAAAGCAGCTCCCGTCTGGCAAGGCGCCGGGTCCCGACGGCTTCACGGCAGAGTTTCTTCACGCTTGCTGGGACGTCATCAAGAAGGACATATGTGATGCTTTTGATAATCTTTTCCACATGAATGGCATGGGCTTCCAGAAGCTCAACGAAGCCTTCATCACCCTTCTCCCCAAGAAGCCTGACGCTGCCTCGCTTTCGGACTACCGGCCGATTAGTCTCATTCACCTCCTAGCCAAGCTCTTCGCCAAGGTCTTGTCGCTCCGGCTCGCTCTCGTCTCAATGCCATGGTTTCTCCCAACCAGAGCGCCTTCATCAAGGGCCGCAGCATCCACGACAACTTCATTCTTGTTCAGCAGACCGCCCGTCAGCTCCACAACATGCACGCCCCGCGTGTGCTCCTCAAGCTCGACATTGCGCGTGCCTTCGACTCGGTCTCCTGGCCGTTTCTCCTCCAGGTCGTACGCCACCTTGGCTTCGGTCCTCGACGGCGGGAATGGATCTCCATCCTCCTATCCACTGCCAAGACCCGTGTTCTGATCAACGATAGCCCGGGCTCGCCAACTCATCATGAGAAGGGCTTGCGCCAAGGCGACCCTGTCTTCCCGATGCTTTTTATGTTGGTGGTCGACGTCCTCAACTCCCTCCTTGAATTTTCCACTAGCTCCGGCGTGTTGCGCCGCCTCACCGAGCGTAGGATGGCCTCAAGCATCTCCTTGTACACTGACGATGTGGTCATCTTCTGTCACCCTGACCCGCACGAGCTCATCGTCGTCCGTGAGCTGCTTCGCATTTTTGGTGCTGCTTCGGGCCTCCACACAAACTTTCGGAAGTGCTCTGCCTCGCCTATCCAATGCTCGGACGCGCAGCTGGTGCAGGTCGCGGGCACGCTCTCCTGCCCGATCATGCACTTCCCGATCACCTACTTGGGCATTCCCCTCTCGGTTCGGAAGGTCTCTGCGGCTGCTCTCATGCCCCTGGTGGAGCGCATGGCCCGCAAGCTTCCTACTTGGCGCGCTTCGCTTCTCTCCCGCGGCGAGAGACTGGCCTTCGTTCGGCACGTGCTTGCGGCCATGCCCACCCATCTCCTCATGGCCATGGCTTTGCGGCCTTCCATCCCGAAGAAGATCAACCGCATCATGCGCGAGTTCCTTTGGAATGGCGGCAGTGACTCCTCGGGTGGTGGCAATTTTGTTAGCTGGCGCAAGGTGTGTCATCCCCTGGAGTATGGGGGCCTGGGCATTCGGGACCTCCAGCTCACGGGCATTGCTCTCCGCGCTCGCTGGCTTTGACTTAAGGCCACTGACGCCTCCAGGCCGTGGAGACATCTCCACATCCCGGCTGACACTGATGTTCAGGCTATCTTCAACGCTTCCACGACGTGGATCGTGGGGGATGGCAACTCCTGCCTCTTTTGGACGGACAGGTGGATCGATGGGCAGTCCGTCGCCGATCTCGCTCTGGCTGTGCTCGCCCTGGTCCCCAAGAGTTTTCAGCGGACGCGCTCCGTTGCGCAGGGCCTGCTGGGCAGGGCCTGGATCTCTGACATCTGTGGCGCCTTGGGGCCTGCGGCCCTGGTGCATTACGTGGAACTCTGGCGACGCCTTCAGCATTTCCCCCTTTTCTCCGACCCCGATGAGCTTCGTTGGCGTTGGACGAGCAGCGGCTCCTACTCCGCCAAGTCCTGCTATCAGGCTCTGTTCTTCGGCTCCACCATTGCTCCACACTGGAAGCTCACTTGGCGTACATGGGCCCCTCTCCGCACCCGGTTCTTTGCCTGGCTGGTTGGTATGGATCGCTGCTGGACTGCTGCTAGGCTTGCTCGCCATGGGCTCCCGCACGACGATCTCTACGCTTTATGTGCTCAGGAGCTTGAGACGATCGACCACCTGCTCCTCCACCGCTCTTTCTCCAGGATCATTTGGCATGAGATCTTTGCTTGGTGTCGTGCCACGACCCACGTACCCCAGGACCCGAAGGATTCCTTCCTGGACTGGTGGTCGTCCTCGGTAACGGCTGCGCCTACCGCCATGCGCAAGGGGCTCTCCTCCCTAGTGCTTCTTGCCGCATGGTCTCTATGGCGCCACCGCAACGCTTGCATCTTCGACAACGCTAGACCCTCCACAGCGCTTCTTCTTCAAGCTATCAAGGACGATGCCAGGATTTGGGCCTCTGCCGGCGCCGAAGACATAGCTAATCTAATGCCTCCTTGAGCTCCTTCGGGCTGACCATCCCGTGTTCTGCTCGTGTTGCCTCTCTCTACGCCTCTTTGCGTACGTAGTGAGCGGCTACCCCCCCCCTCCCCCCGCTTGTAACACTCCTATACTCTTCTACCTATCAATGGAATGATACGCAATCGTTGCGTATTTGTGAAAAAAAAATACCGTTATGGACTAATCAACAATATTTTACTCCTGTGATCACACGTATGTGCATATCTAGCTTGAATACACACATACCTTACTCTCTACTCATTGTATATCCACCCCCGGTGCCGGAGGAAAGAAAATGAAGCCATGGCGCTAAATAAATAAAACAAACAACATAAAAGCAGATGGCTTCATTCCATTTCATAATATAGTGTGTTCACGCTTTTTGAAATTCAACTTTTACCATAAATTAGACCGATAATACATAAATTATTTTACTGAAAATTTATACCTTTTTTTTTGCAAGAGAAATTTTCAATCTATTCATCAATCATGGCAGTTCAGAGAACACAAGAGGTAATAAAAATTACAACTAGGTCTATGGACCACCTAGCGACGACTACAAGCACTGGAGCGAGCCGACCCTCCATCACCGAAGCCGGGCAAACCTTGTTGTAGTAGACAGTCGGGAAGTCGTCGTGCTAAGGCCCCAAAGGGCCAACACACCGGAGCAGCAACCATCGCCGATGAAGAGAGTTGTAGATTGGAAAGATCAAACCTGGAACCACATGAACGAAGACAAACAAAAACTGGATCCAAAGAGATCCACCGAAGACCAGCACCGACCGAATCCCATGAGATCCGACGGAGACACACCTCCACACATCCTCCGACAACGCTATTCGCACCATCGGGACGGAGATAGGACGTGGGAGACATTATTGCTACGGAGGGACATCGCCGCCGCCAAACAACCCCAACCAAGACGTTCAACCTAGCAAAAACAAGAACGAGGTCCCTCCCGCCGGCGGGGGGCCGAGATCCTCCGCACCTCCATAGGCCAAAGGCCATCGGAGGCGGGGCGGATCTGCGGCGGCGCCGACGGGAGGAGGAAGGAGACGTTTCTTGTGGAGGAGGAAAGGGTTCTCTAGTCAAGCCGTTTAAAAAAAAATACCTTTGAAACCTGCTTTCCAATACGAATTGAAAGGTATATGTCATGCTCCCGCCGCAGTAGTCTAGGTCGATTAAATGTATGGTCAAAATTAAATCTCAAACAAAATAATTAAATCTCAATCCGTTTCGAAAAAATTAAATCTCAAACAAAATGGGTGCGCTACATTATGAACCGAAGGAAATATAAACAGCCCGGTTTACACCTGGAGACGCTCTGTTTACCAAAGAAAATTCAGGGATCCACCACTCCCCAACAGGCACGGCACACAGCCACAGGCAAGCGTCCATCCGTCACGACAGCGACGGCCGCTGCCGCGAAACGATACCGGCGGGAAAAGCTGCCGGGTGTCGGGCGCCAGGTCATGGCGCGCACGGGCCGGAGGAGCGCGCGCCGCGTGGAGCGAGCGAGCGACGCTTCTAGCGGCCGTCCAGGTGTGCGCGGCGACCACGATCTCGCCCCCTCGCCGTGCCGATTGGGCCAGCCAGTGGGAGGCCGGATCGTGTGTGGCTGGCCGCCGGCACAGCGACCGCGTCTGGCTCGGCTAGTGCGGCACTCGCCGGCACCAGACCTCAGGGTAGACTGACACCGATGCTGCTTATCTTTTAGATCAAGTATCTAGCGGAAGAAGACAAGCGCTATCGAACAGCATAAAATCTTTTGATGGAATTGGGAATATATCATATATGATGATGTAGCGACAAAACCGCCTAACGTGTACCGCAAAGTAAGGTAAAAGTTAGGCTGCATGATGACATAAACATGTTGTGTGGCGTGTGGCTTAGAACTATTGGAACAGTCCCAGGGAACGGTCAGTGCTTATTTGTATTCTCAGTTTCATCGAGAAATGAATTTTGAATAAATCCAATAATTCAAAAAAGCAACATAAACATTAGTATCTTTTATCTCTTTTTATTTTATTATCATTTCTTGGTCTATGAGTATCACCTATATCTAATGGAACGCTGAAGTAAGAAAATGATGTGTGCCTCACTTGTGAGCCATACGCTATGTGCATCCGGGATTTCTTTTATTAAATGAGCGTTCGTATAGGTACTGCCGTTAATAAGTGTGTTTATTTGGTGCTAAACTGTGTGTCCCATATTTTATATTACATTCAGCTGTCCATGTTGTGCATTACAACCGTGTTTATTTTTCTTACCACAGTTCAATCACAGATATTCACATACACGTACATACATTCATCTCTATGGACGAATGCAGACACACCTTATCCTTATGGGCATCACTGAACGAACATCATCGACAAGACTGGAATAAATCTAGAGAAATGTGAGCACTAGTGCCAAGTCTAGGAAGTGAACCCTAATAAGCTGATTCCACCATAGAAAACCTAACCATATGAGCCTATCAATATGTGAAAATGAAGCAGTGTTTGTGGTAGACACAACAAATCATAAAAGGAACACAACAAATTCTACGAAATATTTTTCACAAAACTAATTCGTAGTAGACACAAAAAAGGGCACTAAATGAATGACGGGTTTCCATTAAGACCGTATGCCTCAAAATTCTTGTCAAAGCGACATCTAAAGTTCAACACCGTTGTGCTACCATTGCTCTCGCCAACAATGGATACCATCGAGAGATTTAACCACTCAAGTATATGCAAAGACTTATAGAGGATCAAACCTCTTTGATTCAACGCAACAGTGGGTCGAGGTTTATGGTGGCGATTGACGATCCCGTGAAGCATATCGGTGGGGCAGTACCCTGATCTAGACAGGCCACCGCACCAATATCGCAAGAACATGCATACGGCATGCTCCGAAAGCAAAACGAAGTTGAAAGTCGTTGCGCCACCATTTCTCTCGTCAGCAATGGACAACATCGAGAGTATGTCGAAGACTTGTAAATGACCAAATCTCGTTGAGCCGCCACAACAGACTGTCGTGTATGATGAGACGATGGCGAATGACAATCATATGAAGCATATCAGTGTATCACCACCCTGATCTACATAAGCCAACCCACCATATCACCATAACAGAATGACGACATGCTCGTAAAGGCCTGAAAGAAGGGACTGTTGAAGAAGAAGATGTTGTCGTCAAGTTGATGGAACCACACCAACGGGACGAAAATTTTCAAGCTCCTCTCAGCAATGCCGGATCAACCAACATCGAGATGGTTTCTAAGTCAGAGAACTTTTATTCGGCACAACACCTTCATTATCATCATCACGGCAACAAAAAGCTAACCAAAGAGATGCAACTATATAGAGAAGAAAAGGCGAGAAATCCTTTCGGCGGGGATGCGGGAGGGGTTTACAATATGAACACAAATACTACAATCTCATACTATCATTTTTTTTACTGGAATCTCATATCCTAATGGCGCGAATCACACAAATGAGCCAGAGCAGAGCACGGGGGAGACGAGGCCGCAGTCGATCCCATCTTATCTTCATCCTGTTTACCCTGGCACCCACAGTATACGTCACCTGCTCAGCGGGGCCAGGTCAGAAAAAGGCAAATGGAAGCAATCCAACGGGCTGCCGGCGCGCCCGATCGGTCGGAGATCAAATCAAACGCCGAACCCGCGCGAAAGCACGGTCAATCATTGGCCAATCGACGGCTATAAACCCCCCGCCCCATCTTCCCCGCCGATCATCCTCCCATCACATCGCGCCGGTCAGTGGTCACTCGCGCCGTAATCACACGCGCCTTCCGTAACACTCGGGCGAGGAGCGGAAGCCACGAGAAGCCGAGAGCACGCACGCGCGCACGCGACGCCAACTAACGCGCCTCCCCCACGTTTCCAGGGAGCTCGCCACGTCTGACCAACCAGCCAACCAACCAACCACCACCCCGTGCTGGCCCGGAGAACTCCGACGAGGACGGGACGGAGCTGAACCGGGAGGCGCGGCCGCGGCGATGGCCGGGTGGCGGGCCTAGGCGGGGGAGCGGCGAGCGCATGGCGTCGTCGAGGGTGATGGCGTCGTCGTCGTCGAAGCCGCCGTCGCACACGGCGTCGGATCTCGCGCGCTTCGCGCAGGCAGCTGGGAGGCCCGGCGGCGGGGGCGGCAGCGGGCTGGGGTCCATGAACGTGGAGGAGCTGCTCCGCGGCATCTACGGCGACGCCCCCACGCCGGCGCCCGACCGGCCGGCGTCGCCCCCCGTCCCGCCGCTCCCGGCGCCATCGCGGCAACAGGCGACCGCGCGGCGGACGGCGGACGAGGTGTGGAGAGAGATCACCGGCGGTAGCGGCGGGGAGGAGGAGGCGGCCCCGGCCTCCGCTGGCGGGGCCGGGGAGATGACGCTGGAGGACTTCCTGGCGAGGGAGGACGGCGCCGTCGTCAGGGGGACGGAGGAGCAGGTGGCGATGCCGACGATGGCGCTTCTCGGCGGGGCGGAGGGCGCGCGGGGCGGCGGGAGGGGGAGGAAGCGGCAGCTCATGGACCCCATGGACCGCGCCGCGATGCAGCGGCATAAGCGGATGATCAAGAACCGCGAGTCCGCCGCGAGGTCACGGGAGAGGAAGCAGGTGGGCGGTCGAAACTCGTTACGTAGTACTGCTTTTAGTTACTTTTTACACGAAAAGAAGATCAAAAGCTCCTCCCGGTCATGCGAATTTGACTGGGTGGTTTGGCGATAAATATTTTGATTCGTCCACTCCAGGCCTACATAGCGGAGCTCGAGTCGCTGGTCACCCAGCTCGAAGAGGAGAACGCCCACCTGTCCAAAGAACAGGTACTGCTCCCTCCCACATGTCCTCTCGTGGTTTCCTCAAGCGTCGAGTTTCTTTTTTCTTTTTAAGAAAAACAATCTGAGTTTCCATAGATCTCGCATTGCATGTTCATCTCAATGCATTTGTGTTCCCTTCGTTACGCTTTGCAAATTCTCATGGTGAATGTGTCTTTGGTGTGTTCCAGGAGGAGGCAAACCAGAGACGGCTGAAAGAGGTATGTTTATCAGATGTTGCTTTAAATTCTCTATCATGACTGTAAATGTATAAAGTACTTATTTCTTTTCAGGATTTCATTTGCTAACTACTGTAGTGTTTAAGATCAGCCTGAAATCACAAAACAAAATCTATCTTGTTGGGGTAGATTGCCCTTCTTCCCTCGATATCTAGGATTTTTGAGCCGACTAATCTTGCATGAAGCTCAATAGCCTGGTTTTGAATCCCATGACCTCCTTTACTCTAGAAATTGCAACCTTCTCAACCTTTGTACATCGTCTACCAATTGGTGGGTCAGTGCTTCGCAATGTTCTACTCCCTCCGTTCGGAATTACTCGTCTAAAAAATGGATGTATCTAGAACTAAAATACGTCTAGATACATTCATTTTTACGACAAGTAATTCCGAACGGAGGGAGTAACACTAAAAGATAAATGTAAGACAAGCTTTTTTGGACGGAGTAATACTTTCATGAAGCATAAGTCAGTCTCCGTTGTAGTCTACCAACATTCTTCAATATACTTAAAATATTGCCTAACAGTGCTTTGATCTTGTGTGGGAATACACGTTTCAGAACATAGTCATGGTCACTATATGCCCATTAATGCATCAGATAAGCATGCTCTATGGTCTCTCTACTCTGGACTGTATGATGTGCTGTGCTTAGGCAATTTGGCACTTTAAGGCCTTGTACACTGCAAGGTGCTTAGAGGAGGTGCTTAAAGAAATAAATCAGGTTTTCCTTAAGCATCGATGCTTATTTGTACAGGATAGACGCTTAATTAAGCGTCTCTTCTGTAGAAATAGGCACCGGTGCTTCAGACAAACTCGGTTTATTTTTCTAAGCACCTCCCTAAGCATCTCCCATCGCACAAGGCCTAATGAGCTAACGTGCTTAAGGCCCCTAACCGGCTGTCCACTAGTAAGTGGCTTGCCAATTAAGTAAGATGCGATGTCGACAGCGTTCGGCCACGTCCACACAACACGAGCCACATGCCAAGCGTGAGATCGTCTAATGGAGTATGTCATTTTCTTTACTTTGGACTTTGGACCCTTTCCAACTCAACATGGGTACGTTTCATAGGCCATTGTTATTAAATGATCACTGCCTGCAGTCTTTTGCTTAGCACTTCTCCGTGGCATCACCCATTTGTCAATCAGGCACTGCGTTCGTCGTGTGTATTTTTTACTAGAGATGTTGGAGGGAAAGTGGCCTGATTACACATCATGTTCATATGGGTAGGGAATGGTCTGCATCCCAGCTTATAAATAGTTCATATCCAGTTGGTCTTCCAGATTAATTGCTTTCAAAAAAGAAAATTCTTTCAAGCGCCATCGTTGCCTA
>NC_041385.1:668044051-668048346 GCF_002162155.2 Triticum dicoccoides | reverse complement strand
CCCTGAATTTGCGTTTTTAGTTCATTTTAGATGCTTGTCTGAAGAAATTTATTTACTTCGTGCAGCTCAAGGAAAAATTGACTCCAGTCATTATTGCAAAAACGCCGTCACAAGATCTTAGAAGAACAAACTCAATGGAGTGGTAGACATGAGCCAAGCTCAGTAGCCATCCCCTTACAGCTATGTAGATTTTGATTTGTTTGTCTGTCATTCCTCTGTTTATTGGAGTTAACTCAGTTGTTGTAACTTAGTAGATATAGCATAAACAGCTTAAATGGAATCATAATGTGTAGAGCGGAAGGCTGCGTTTGAGCAAAATGGAATCTCATCAGCAGCTTATATTCTGTCTGATTTGCCTTTCTTTTTATTTGCATTGCTGCCAGTATGCATGGCGATGTAGAGCACAATACATACAGAACATCAGAATGGTGTGCAAACATAATGCTAGAGACATGTAGCGAACAGAATAAGGCGCAAGGCATGAAACAAAATAAGCAAGCGACCATAGGCACGCTCAAATTTAGCATTTGTATTGTAGTACAGCAAAGCTTATCAGCATAACTCTGATGATACAAGAACCAACAAGAAACTCTTTTGGTTTTCGCCCGGTTTTCCCGAATTAACCGAGCAACTCTTTTCTTTTTAATGAATGCAGGATAACTGCCATTTCGAAAAAAAGAACCAACAAGAAACTTCCGCCCCCAAGGATAACCGCTACATGATACAGGTTGTGCCTGGAAATTAGAGTACCCACGTATACATAGGGCTCAACATGGTTGGTCTATAAGAATGGGGGAGAATACACAATGGTTCTTGGATGTGTGATCAAAGGATGCTCGCGCACTCTCGCAGCCGCTGCCTTAAACCCCAATTACCGAGAGAAGATCCTGCCTAACATCGGCAACGAAGATACTTCCAGACTCGCACCACCCAGCAACCACATCTGTGTTTGCACACTGCAGATCAGAAGCACATTGCCGCATTAGGGACTTCAACAGTGCATTTGTTACACTTGTATGCATATATAATGTTTTTTCTGAGACTATTTTTCCTCCCACGGGTGGGGGGCTGGGGGGTACCTTTGAAAAGCCCAGCCAGTTGGAATCACCTCGAAATGAGAATGCGCGCTTACTTTCTCTCCAGCGTCCACAAGTAATCTGCAGTGAAATTACATGTTAAGAGTAGCTACAATTTCAGCGGACGTGCAAAAGTATCATAGGAGCTCATTGCTTAAGCTGAACTATGATGAAGTTCTTCACTAGATTACAACTATCCAAGAAGAGAAGTTCATTGCTGCCATTTCCATCTTTTTTCAGAAAATACAAATCAATAAATGTCATGTCCAGAAGAAGAATTTGCTACAGTTGCCTGAGATACTGAAATTCTAGGAAGTGGCAAAAACGCCATCAAATAAGCTGAGTTTCTATTGTTATAATTAGGAACTACTTTACCAACCATAAAAGGAAAATCACAACATATGTAACAGACAGGCAACAAGTACTAAGCAGCACTAGTAGTGAAAGAAGTATGAGATACACAAAGCAAGGTCCAAGGAAATGAGTCGGATGCACACCTCATAATCAACACCTTGGACGTACATGAAGGATTGGTCCACTGACGAAAACGAAAGACCAGTAATCTGGGTATGAAGGCAAATACACTAGCTGAGAACTCCATTGCTTCATGAAACATCGAATCGTCATTTCTCACTTTATGATACATTTAATAATAAATTTTCAGGTAGTTTGATTTTAAATTCACTGTACCAGCTACAGAAAGTAACATCAGAAGAAGGTAGACCAACCTCATACTTCGAGCAGCCCACCCATCTTGATAAGGCCGACCACCTATACACAAAGCATAAACTGAACTTTCAATCACTCTGGTACTGCAGTAAACATGCAACTGCTTGTCAGATCCTTGAACTAAAAAGAAGAAAACAAGCAACCTAACCTGCGAGGATCATAGATTGTGACAGCACGATCAGTTCCACCAACAGCAATCAGTCCTGAAGGAGAGGTACAGAGAGAGTATAGTATGCCTCCAATAGGACCAGACACACGTTGTACACATCCACCATTGTTATGCATTCTGAAGTCCCAGATGCTCAGCTGCAATTAACCACCATGAGAAAAGAGGGTAGAGGAATGTAAATTTAACAGGGGGGCTGCTGCCTGGAGTCTAACCTGAGGACCTTCAGTAATTGCCAATATCGAGCTACTTTCACTCCCTTGAGGAAAGTATTGAGGAAACCTTACTGAAGATGGGTACCATAAACTGCAGTTTTTGTTTTACAAAATAAAGTTCAGCTCAGATATTCTATGGGACATAGGAAGTTAGGAACGATACTAACTTGGATCTAAAGCGGGTTTGTGTGTTTCACCCTCAAGGCCTCCTTCAACTAATTATGTAAAGGTCGTATGAGAAGAATGCACGAATGGGAAGACATCGTGTGGAAAGAAACATGTTACTGTACCAGCACATGTAGAGGCAATCTAACTTCTAGAGCAAAACAGATGACTTTGACAACAAAAATTAAATATTCTAGTAAGAGGAAAACTTACGTACGTAAACTCCGAATATGAATATCTTGATCATAGATATCAATGCTCTTACACAATTCACGAGCAACAGCTACCTGAAAAGAATATCAAATTGTTTGGATTTTGCCGCATGCAAAGTGCGATGGCATTGATTTTTATGCTATGCTAAATATAAAAGTCAGTGGGAAATGCACCAAATTAAGTTTGAACAAGGATGATGGGTGAATTTTGTAGGTAATTCAAAGTCAATAAATGTACCGTGGATTGGTGTGTTGGACTAAAACACAACCCAGCCCAACCTCCTTCTCCGACACCACTATCATGAGGTGGTACTGAATAGGATGCCCTGTCGATGTCTGAGCAAGTTTAACAATGACATATTCATATGGTATGTTGATAATCCAAGAATAAGATCATCTTAAAAAGGGAACCACTTGATTTGCCTGAAAACCTATTGTTAAAAAATGTCTCATTAAGCTTCTCTTCAGGAAGCTTGAGTGTCCCAGTTTTATGGTTTATGGTATTATCCAGCAGGATCAGATGGAATAAGGAAGCTACAACATGGCATAAAATGGATTGTATTATGCAAATCTGAAGCAGTTTCAAGAAGTTTATTGCACTAAGAATGACATATATAAATAGAAATGAAAATTTTCACATATGCTTATGGATTTAAACCGTGCTATCCACTCAAAATACAAAGTAGTAAAGTTACCCTCAGCCACAGTGTCCAAACGGGATACAATGAGGTGACCGTAAGAGTCGACGGTTCCCAAAATCAAGCAGCTATCACCTGGAAAGTCACAAAACATTGAATATGAAATATGTTCTATGATACACATGGTTATATTTTAGGAAGACACAAGAACTAACTATAGCCATACATGGAATGGCACGGGGGGATACAACAGAAACATATATGGTTAGTACCAGCGCTTAGTAACCTAGCACTCTGCATGTGCTTATAATTCCATAACCTCTTAAATACCCTGTAACTGTGAGCACAACTTACAAACGTAAGGTAAAAACTACTCCCTCCGTCCCAAAATAAGTGTCTTGAGCTTAGTACAAATTTGTTTTAGAGCTAGTACAAAGTTGAGACACTTATTTTGGGACGGAGGGAGTACTAAATAGTCAAGTCTTAAAGCGCATTGCTGAAAAATCGAAGCGCGCCTGCAGGCGATGGTTGGTGGAAATTACGACTCCTGGTGGCCAAGCAAAATGTTGAGGCAGAGACAATGTCTAAGATAGTATCCTTCAGGTATAATACGTATGGTCATGCATGCTCCCTGTGTGATATGGTTACACCAGGTAAAGCTGGATACGCCAACTCGAAGGAACATCGGATTGTAATATACTGTTTATAAATTTGATGGCTATTTCAGCCCCTATGAGCCAAGAGCCCAACTACAACATGTTTTTCCGGGAAATACTATATGGCACCACATTATTATGAAATGTTGAAGATCGCACCTTCACCCTCAGCCAGAACTACACTCTGAATCTCCGAACGATGCGGGCAGCGGTCCACAACCGACGAGCTTATGACCTTTCAATAAGAATGGACTTCACAGTAAATAAGCACCCAACATTGATAAGCTCTAGAAAAGCGAGAGTGTTACCTGTGCATTGATAGGAATCAACAGGCTCTCTTTTCCTCTTGACAGTATCTCCTCTCCCATGGATATCTTTAAGCTCCAAGATAAATAGAAAGGGAAATTAACTTAATAATAACCCCATACATCACAGACA
>NC_041385.1:668029652-668043657 GCF_002162155.2 Triticum dicoccoides | reverse complement strand
CTGATGGGCAATGGCAGAACTGAGAAGAACTAGCACCATGTCCTTACATAGCCGCGTTCAGAAGTCCTAACTGATATGCACTCTAGCCAGCAAGAGCAACTGAGAGCAACAACTTGTGTGCCCGGTTCGAAAGCAGCATCCATGATTCAAATGAGCTACAGGACTTCCGAAATTCTTCGAAGCACTCAAGCAACTAATTAAATCTATCCAACCCACTAATTAAGCTTCCGAAGTTCTGATGGTAATAGAACATAGGACCACAGTGCGGTTCCGCGCTACAGTTCCGGGGGAGGGGAGAGAGGGAGGGACCTCGAGCTTGTAGACGCGGCAACCGGAGGCGAAGTACGCGGAGCAGGAGCCGCCGTCGCCATTGACCTGGGACAGGGGGCAGGAGAGGGGAGGGATTAGAGCCGAGGGTTTAGGGTTCTGGAGGCGTGCGCGAGGAGGGGTGTGCGCGATGGATACGGTGCGGGCGGCGTACGCACGTGGACGGCGAGGCGCGTGGGCTGGAGGCAGCCGGGCGAGGGGTCGGAGAGAAGTGACGGCGGGAAGGACGCCTTCCGCAGGCTCCGGGCCGAAAGCATCGCCGGCGGCCGCGTGTGCCTCTATCGGCCCTCTCTTTCCGCAGGCGAGAGACACGAGCCTTTGCTCCGCTTGCTGCTGACCCTCTTTTGCCCCCACGAGGAAGGGAAGAGGAGAGCAGGCGCGGCCCGGGGATTGGGTACCTGTCCGCGCACGGGTGGGCGATTGGGCGTGACTATACCTCGCCATGGGAAGCCCGGCCCGGACGGCCCGACCCGATCCGGCCCAAAAATCTCGGTCCGGGCTGAGCCAAAGTGTGCCATTGGGCCGGGCTCGGGCCTAAAAATTGAGCCTGATGGGCAGATCAGGCCGGGCCCTGGCTTGCAGAAAACGTGATTTTAGCTGTAGCCGGGCCGGACTGACTGGGCTGTGTCGGGCTTTATCGGGCTTGGGCCCGATTTATAGGCCCGATGGTCCGGCTGGGCTGGGCTCGGGCTTGGGTTTTTAGCACCGGGCCTGATATATGACTAGTTATAGGCGTGACACGCGGCTCCGTTGAGGTTAGGGCTTTGTACGACAATGCGTGTGGGGTTTGTAAGTCGTCACAAGTCACAAAGTTGTTTCTGAATATGATCTAAAAAAGCTGAAGACTTCTTGTTAGGGATATAACCCATAGGTGTGACCCGCCCAGGAAGGGTCGGGTTACACCGTTGGCGACTCAACAAAGAAGGCCCAAGTAAGCCCAAGAAGACAAGTGTAAAGACGGCGGTTCAAGAGGCGGGCCGACCAGGCCGTGTCGGGCTTTATCGGGCTCGGGCTCGATTTAGTAGGCCTGATGGTCGGGCCAGACTAGGCTCGGGCTTGGGTTAGCACCGGGCCTGAGATATGCCTAGTTATAGGCGTGACACGCGGCTCCGTTGAGGTCAGGGCTTTGTACGACGATGTGTGTGGGGTTTCTAAGTCGTCACAAGTCACAAAGTTGTTTTTGAATATGATCTAGAAAAACTGGAGACTTCTTGTTGGGGATATAACCCTGAGATGTGACTCGCCTAGGAGGGGCCGGGTTACACCGTTGGCGACTCAACAAAGAAGGCCCAAGTAAGCCCAAGAAGACAAGTGTAAAGACGACAGCTCAAGAGGCGGGCCTGGTGGCGGCCCAATATCGAGGCACATAGCCTTGCTAAACATGCTTTTGGTTTGGACTACGGGTGCCATGTGCGGCTCTTAAACCCGCCAGACTTACATTGTATTCCCATGAATTTGTTTAATCAATAAAGCAAAGTGCGTTTAGACTCAAAAAAAAGAGGCGGGCCTGATGACGGCCCAAGACCCGGACGTATGAACCGCTATATGGTGGCTTGCCTGGTAAGGCAAGGCGATTTAGAAACCTGGCCGATCACGTTGTGTGATCCGGCTCGGACTCTTGTAAGCCTCGGGCCTCGACCTATGTATATAAAGGCGAGACCCAGCGGCGAGTTAGGTCAAAAAACAACCGATCAATAGCTAGGTCAAGCATAATTGCTCCCTAATCAAAACTCAAGCAATACAACTAGAAGCAGGACATAGGCTTTTACCTCATTGTGAGGGGGCGAACCTTGGTAAATCATTTGTGTCCTTTGTCCCATTCAACCCCTTTGAGCTAACCAATGTTGCGATGGCTTCACACCTAAGTCCTTTCACTAGGGCATCTGCCGTGACAAAACCATGACAGTTGGCGCCTATCGTGGGGCTACCGCATGGTGGTTTCGAGTTCTTGAAGGGCAATTTATCAGGGGTCGAAGGATATGTCGTGGGCCGGATGACCAAGAGTCATCGCAGCAAGATCTACATCGACGACACCGGCTGGGGCCCCGAGGTCGACTCAATCGAGTACGGGTACCGAGTCCCCTTTGGCGGAATTCACGTTTTCATTGGCAAGATCGGTGAGTCGGAGCCTGAGCCGGACACCTACACCAACATCATCGACACGGCTCATCGCGCGTGACCTGCCAGGGTTCAACCTAGCCGGAAGCACGTCTTGGTTGGCTTTGTTCATGGGGTGGATCTTGAGGAAGGGTCTGCATCTGATGGAGAGACGACCATCTATTCAGGTGATGAGTCCTCGACTGGAGAAACTGAATCAATCTATCAGCTTCAAGACGGTGGGCTTGGGGGCTATTCCGATGGTGACAGTATTCCGGATCCCTATGAGTTGCCGAGCAGGGCTACTGTTTTTATGGCTGGTATGCAGCCAACGCTGAATTCATCAACGGCCGCGGCTATGACATCCAACTCAACTGCTGCTGCGACGGCTGGGGCGAGCGGCTCAGTACGGCCACTGGCTCAAGTATTATCTGAGCTCTTGGATGCCTTGGCGACTCTATTAGCTATAGAGGTAACTCCGACAAGTCAAGCGCAGAATAATGTGGAAGTTGCAAAACTATGGGACGAGGTGGCCAAGGCCCGAGTGGATCTTAATGCGGAGAATGCCAGGATGGCAATGGAGCGGGCTTCATTGGAGGCCGGGTCACACAAATAAGAGCAGAAGCCTTTCGTTTAAGTTTAGACCAGAACACATCCAATGTTGTTCTTCTAAGGAGGCATCAGAGCCGCTTACCTTCACAGTTTGAGGGACGAAATCTTTTTAACACACCTGGGGCAGGAACAAGTAACCCGCCCGGTGTGACCCGGGCCGCTGAGGCACCAGGGACCAGAGCGGCGGCTCAGCCTCATTTGCCAGACCCGCCTCATAGGGATCCGACCCCACCTCAATGGGTTCCAACACCCTTTGGCCATTACTCTAACCCGGTGGATAATACGATCGCTGTGGCCACACGGCTGGCGGCCATTCCGATTGAGGGCGAGTCTCCAGCTATGATAGAGACCCGGAACGCGGTGGAGCTTCTTCAGACAGCTATAGTACAGCAGGCGACTTATTCATACAGTCATGAGCATGTCCATTCAACTCCCCATCCAAGTCGAAGCTATAGCCGGCGCATTGAGTTGCCGGTGGTTTCCAGCAGCGAACGGTGTCGTAACCTACCTCGTAATGATGACCCGCCCCATGGATATAGCCCGCCCCATGACGATCATAATGCTCATGCCCTAGTGGATCAGGCTAGAGCCAGTCGTGAGGCGGAATTGGCGGCTCAATTGGGGGCTCATCAGCAGTTTCAGCTAAACCCTTAGGCATTTGTTGAGGCTGGGATGACTTCCAGAACAGTTGGCGTGTCGTGTCTAGTGCTGGCTCTACGTAATGAACGTCTGCCCAAGGATTTTAAGGGACCTTGTAAGGTGCCTAACTACACGGTTGATCTTCCACCGAGGCTTGGATTGAAAGCTATGAGCTGGCTATGGAGATGTTGGATGTTAATGATGTTGTATGTGCGAAATACTTCACAATGATGTTAGATGGACCAGCTCGTACCTGATTGAAAGGATCACCCGCCAATTCCATCAACTCATGGGCTAATTTGAAGGCGCGTTTCATTCAGAACTTTAAGGGAACGTGTAACCAGCCTCTCTCGATTATTGACCTAGAAAATTGTGTGCAGCGGGAGGATGAGTCAGCCCATCATTGGGTTCGCCGAGTCTCAGCTATTATCCACTCGATAATGTAAGGACCTTCCCATTTAGAGAGAAGCTTTCCTACAAAAAATCTTAAACGGGAGTTGTATAGCAAAACATGATCTGTTGGGGAACGTAGTAATTTCAAAAAAATCCTACGCACACTCAAGATCATGGTGATGCATAGCAACGAGAGGGAAGAGTGTTGTCCACGTACCCTCATAGACCGAAACGAAAGCGTTAGCACAATGCGGTTGATGTAGTTGTACGTCTTCACGATCCGACCGATCAAGTACCGAACGCACGGCACCTCTGAATTCAGCACACGTTCAGCTCGATGAGGTCCCTTGAACTCCGATCTAGCCGAGCTTCGAGGGAGAGTTCCGTCAGCATGATGGCGTGGTGACGATGATGATGTTCTACTGACGCAGGGCTTCGCCTAAGCACCGCTACGATATTATCGAGGTGGAATATTGTGGAGGGAGGCACCGCACACGGCTAATAGATCTCAAGGATCAATTGTTGTGTCTAGAGGTGCCCCCTGCCCCCATATATAAAGGAGCAAGGGGGAGGGGGTGGCCGGCCAGGAGGAGGCGCGCCAGGGAGGATTCCTACTCCCACCGGGAGTAGGACTCCCTCCTTTCCTTGTCCAAGTAGGAGAGGGGGGAGGAAGGGGAGAGAGGAGAGGAAGGAAAGGGGGGCGACGCCCCCCTCCTTGTCCTATTCAGACTAGAGGGGGAGGGGGCGTGCGGCCTGCCCTGGCCGCCCCTCCTCTGCTCCACTTTGGGCCCATGAGGCCCATTAACCCCCCGGGGGATTCCGGTAACCCCCCGGTATTCCAGTATACATCTGATAACCCCCGGAACCATTCCGGTGTCTGAATATAGTCGTCCAATATATCAATCTTCATGTCTCGACCATTTCGAGACTCCTCGTCATGTCCGTGATCACATCCGCGACTCCGAACTATCTTTGGTACATCAAAACATATAAACTCATAATATAACTGTCATCTAACTTTAAGCGTGCGGACCCTACGGGTTCGAGAACTATGTATACATGACCGAGACATGTCTCCGGTCAATAACCAATAGCGGAACCTGGATGCTCATATTGGCTCCCACATATTCTACGAAGATCTTTATCGGTCAAACCGCATAACAACATATGTTGTTCCCTTTGTCATCGGTATGTTACTTGCCCGAGATTCGATCGTCGGTATCTCAATACCTAGTTCAATCTCGTTACCGGCAAGTCTCTTTACTCGTTACGTAATGCATCATCCCGTAACTAACTCATTAGCTACATTGCTTGCAAGGCTTATAGTGATGTGCATTACCGAGAGGGCCCAGAGATACCTCTCCGACAATCGGAGTGACAAATCCTAATCTCGAAATACGCCAACTCAACATGTACATTCGCAGACACCTGTAGAGCTCCTTTATAATCACCCAGTTATGTTGTGATGTCTGGTAGCACACAACGTGTTCCTCCGGTAAACGGGAGTTGCATAATCTCATAGTTGTAGGAACATGTATAAGTCATGAAGAAAGCAATAGCAACATACTAAACGATCAAGTGCTAAGCTAACGGAATGGGTCAAGTCAATCACATCATTCTCCTAATAATATGACCCCGTTAATCAAATGACAACCCATGTCTATGGTTAGGAAACACAACCATGTTTGATTAACGAGCTAGTCAAGTAGAGGCATACTAGTGACACTATGTTTGTCTATGTATTCACACATGTATTATGTTTCCGGTTAATACAATTCTAGCATGAATAATAAACATTTATCATGATATAAGGAAATAAATAATAACTTTATTATTGCCTCTAGGGCATATTTCCTTCAGTCTCCCACTTGCACTAGAGTCAATAATCTAGATTACACAGTAATGATTCTAACACCCATGGGGCCTTGGTGCTGATCATGTTTTGCTCGTGGAAGAGGCTTAGTCAACAGGTCTGCAACATTCAGATCCATAGGTATCTTGCAAATCTCTATGTCTCCCACCTGGACTTGGTCTCGGATGGAATTGAAGCGTCTCTTGATGTGATTGGTCCTCTTGTGAAATCTGGATTCCTTTGCCGAGGCAATTGCACCAGTATTGTCAGAGAAGATTTTCATTGGTCCCAATGCACTAGGTATGACACCTAGATCGGATATGAACTCCTTCATCCAGACTCCTTCATTTGCTGCTTCTGAAATAGCTATGTACTCCGCTTCACGTGTAGATCCCGCCACGACGCTTTGTTTAGAACTACACCAACTGACAGCTCCACTGTTCAATATAAACACGTATCCAGTTTGTGATTTAGAATCTTCCGGATCAGTGTCAAAGCTTGCATCGACGTAACCATTTACGACTAGCTCTTTGTCACCTCCATAAACGAGAAACATATCCTTAGTCCTTTTCAGGTATTTCAGGATAATCTTTACCGCTGTCCAGTGATCCACTCCTGGATTACTTTGGTACCTCCCTGCTAAACTTATTGCTAAGCATACATCAGGTCTGGTACACAGCATTGCATACATGATAGAGCCTATGGCTGAAGCATAGGGTACATCTTTCATTTTCTCTCTATCTTCTGCTGTGGTCGGGCATTGAGTCTAACTCAACTTCACACCTTGTAATACAGGCAAGAACCCTTTCTTTGCTTGATCCTTTTTGAACTTTTTCAAAACTTTATCAAGGTATGTGCTTTTTGAAAGTCCAATTAAGCGTCTTGATCTATCTCTATAGATCTTGATGCCTAATATATAAGTAGCTTCACCGAGGTCTTTCATTGAAAAACTTTTATTCAAGTTCCTTTTATGCTATCCAGAAATTCTATATCATTTCCAATTAACAATATGTCGTCTACATATAATACCAGAAATGCTACAGAGCTCCCACTCACTTTCTTATAAACACAGGCTTCTTCAAAAGTCTGTATAAAACCATATGCTTTGATCACACTATCAAAGCGTTTATTCCAACTCCGAGAGGCTTGCACCAGTCCATAAATGGATCGCTGGAGTTTGCACACTTTGTTAGCACCTTTTGGATCGACAAAACCTTCTGGTTGCATCATATACAACTCTTCTTCTAGAAATCCATTCAGGAATGCAGTTTTGACATCCATTTGCCATATTTTATAATCATAAAATGCAGCAATTGCTAACATGATTCAGACAGACTTAAGCATCGCTACGGGTGAGAAAGTCTCATTGTAGTCAACCCCTTGAACTTGTCGAAAACCTTTCGCAACAAGTCGAGCTTTGTAGATAGTAACATTACCATCAGCGTCAGTCTTCTTCTTGAAGATCCATTTATTCTTGATGGCTTGCCGACCATCGGGCAAGTCAACCAAAGTCCATACTTTGTTCTCATACATGGATCCCATCTCAGATTTCATGGCCTCAAGCCATTTTTCGGAATCTGGGCTCATCATCGCTTCCTCATAGTTCATAGGTTCGCCATGGTCAAGTAACATGACCTGCAAAATAGGATTACCGTACCACTCTGGTGCGGATCTTACTCTGGTTGACCTACGAGGTTCGGTAGTAGCTTGATCTGAAGTTTCTTGATCAATATCATTAGCTTCCTCACTAATCGGTGTAGTCGTCACAGGAACCGGTTTCTATGATGAACTACTTTCCAATAAGGGAGCAGGTACAGTTACCTCATCAAGTTCTACTTTCCTCCCACTCACTTCTTTCGAGAGAAATTCCTTCTCTAGAAAGGATCTGAATTTAGCAACAAAAGTCTTGCCTTCAGATCTATGATAGAAGGTGTACCCAATAGTCTCCTTTGGGTATCCTATGAAGACACATTTCTCCGATTTGGGTTCGAGCTTATCTGGTTGAAGTTTCTTCACATAAGCATCGCAACCCCAAACTTTAAGAAATGACAACTTTGGTTTCTTGCCAAACCACAGTTCATAAGGCGTTGTCTCAACGTATTTTGATGGTTCCCTCTTTAATGTGAATGCCGCTGTCTCTAAAGCATAACCCCAAAATGATAGCGGTAAATCAGTAAGAGACATCATAGATCGCACCATATCTAGTAAAGTACGATTACGACGTTTGGACACACCATTACGTTGTGGTGTTTCGGGTGGCGTGAGTTGCGAAACTATTCTGCATTGTTTCAAATGTAAACCAAACTCGTAACTCAAATATTCTCCTCCACGATCAGATCGTAGAAACTTTATTTTCTTGTTACAATGATTTTCCACTTCACTTTGAAATTCTTTGAACTTTTCAAATGTTTAAGACTTATGTTTCATTAAGTAGATATACCCATATCTGCTTAAATCATCTGTGAAGGTGAGAAAATAACGATACCCGCCACGAGCCTCAATATTCATTGCTCCACATTCATCAGTATGTATGATTTCCAACAAATCTGTTGCTCGCTCCATAGTTCCGGAGAACGGCGTTTTAGGCATCTTGCCCATGAGGCATGGTTCGCAAGTACCAAGTGATTCATAATCAAGTGATTCCAGAAGTCCATCAATATGGAGTTTCTTCATGTGCTTTACACCAATATGACCCAAACGGCAGTGCCACAAATAAGTTGCACTATCATTATCAACTCTGCATCTTTTGGCTTCAACATTATGAATATGTGTATCACGACTACCGAGATTCAATAAAAATAGACCACTCTTCAAGGGTGCATGACCATAAAAGATATTACTCATATAAACAGAACAACCATTATTCTTTGATTTAAATGAATAACCGCCTCGCATCAAACAAGATCCAGATATAATGTTCATGCTTAACGCTGGCACCAAATAACAATTACTCAGGTCTAAAACTAATCCCGAAGGTAGATGTAGAGGTAGCATGCCGACCGCGATCACATTGACTTTGGAACCATTTCCCACGCGCATCATCACCTCGTCCTTAGCCAATCTTCACTTAATCCGTAGTCCCTATTTCGAGTTGCAAATATTAGCAACAGAACCAGTAACAAATACCCAGGTGCTACTGCGAGCATTAGTAAGGTACACATCAATAACATGTATATCACATACACCTTTGTTCACCTTAACATCCTTCTTATCCACCAAATACTTGGGGCAGTTCCGCTTCCAGTGACCAGTATGCTTGCAGTAGAAGCACTCAGTCTCAGGCTTAGGTCCAGACTTGGGTTTCTTCTCTTGAGCAGCAACTTGTTTGCCGTTCTTTTTGAAGTTCCCCTTCTTCTTCCCTTTACCCTTTTTCTTGAAACTGGTGGTCTTGTTGACCATCAACACTTGATGCTCCTTTTTGATTTCTACCTCCGCAACTTTTAGCATTGCGAAGAGCTCGGGAATAGTCTTGTTCATCCCTTGCATATTATAGTTCATCACGAAGCTCTTGTAGCTTGGTGGCAGTGATTGAAGAATTCTGTCAATGACACTATCATCAGGAAGATTAACTCCCAGTTGAATCAAGTGATTTTTATACCCAGACATTTTGAGTATATGTTCACTGACAGAACTATTCTCTTCCATCTTGCAGCTATAGAACTTATTGGAGACTTCGTATCTCTCAATCCGGGCATTTGCTTGAAATATTAACTTCAACTCCTGGAACATCTCATATGCTCCATGACATTCAAAACATCGTTGAAGTCCCAGTTCTCAACCGTAAAGCATGGCACATTGAACTATCGAGTAGTCATCAGCTTTGCTCTGCCAGACGTTCTTAACGTCATCAGTTGCATCTCCAGCAGGCCTGGCACCCAGCGGTGCTTCCAGGACGTAATTATTCTGTGCAGCAATGAGGATAATCCTCAAGTTACGTACCCAGTCCGTGTAATTGCTACCATCATCTTTCAACTTATCTTTCTCAAGGAACACATTAAAATTCAACGGAACAACAGCACGAGCCATCTATCTACAACAAACATAGACAAGCCAAATACTATTAGGTACTAAGTTCATGATAAATTTAAGTTCAATTAATCATATTACTAAGAACTCCCACTTAGATAGACATCCCACTAATCATCTAAGTGATCACGTGATCCAAATCAACTAAACCATGTCCGATCATCACGTGAGATGGAGTAGTTTTCAATGGTGAACATCACTATGTTGATCATATCTACTATATGATTCACGCTCGACCTTTCGGTCTCAGTGTTTCGAGGCCATATCTGTATATGCTAGGCTCATCAAGTTTAACTTGAGTATTCCGCAGGTGCAACTATTTTGCACCCGTTGTATTTGAACATAGAGCCTATCACACCCGATCATCATGTGGTCTCTCAGGACGAAGAACTTTCGCAACGGTGCATACTCAGGGAGAACACCTATACCTTCAAATTTAGTGAGATATCATCTTATAATGCTACCGTCAATCAAAGCAAAATAAGATGCATAAAATTATAAACATCACATGCAATCAATATAAGTGATATGATATGGCCATCATCATCTTGTGCTTGTGATCTCTATCTCCGAAGCACCGTCATGATCACCATCATCACCGGCGCGACACCTTGATCTCCATCGTAGCATCGTTGTTGTTTCGCCACCTATTGCTTCTACGACTATCGCTACCGCTTAGTGATAACGTAAAGCAATTACAGGGCGATTGCGTTGCATACAATAAAGCGACAACCATATGGCTCCTGCCAGTTGCCGATAACTCGGTTAAAAAACATGATCATCTCATACAATAAAATACAACATCACATCTTGACCATATCACATCACAACATGCCCTGCAAAAACAAGTTAGACATCCTCTACTTTGTTGTTGCAAGTTTTACATGGCTGCTATGGGCTGAGCAAGAACTGTTCTTACCTACGCATCAAAACCATAATGATAGTTCGTCAAGTTAGTGTTGTTTTAACCTTCTCAAGGACCGGGCATAGCCACACTCGGTTCAACTAAAGTTGGAGAAACTGACACCCGCCAGCCACCTATGTGCAAAGCACGTCGGTAGAACCAGTCTCGCGTAAGCGTACGCGTAATGTCGGTCCGGGCCGCTTCATCCAACAATACCACCGAACCAAAGTATGACATGCTGGTAAGCAGTATGACTTGTATCTCCCACAACTCACTTGTGTTCTACTTGTGCATATAACATCTACGCATAAAACCAGGCTCGGATGCCACTGTTGGGGAACGTAGTAATTTCAAAAAAATCCTACGCACTCTCAAGATCATGGTGATGCATAGCAACGAGAGGGAAGAGTGTTGTCCACGTACCCTCGTAGACCGAAAGCGGAAGCGTTAGCACAACGCAGTTGATGTAGTCATACGTCTTCACGATCCGACCGATCAAGTACCGAACGCACGCCACCTCCGAGTTCAGCACATGTTTAGCTCGATGACGTCCCTTGAACTCCGATCTAGCCGAGCTTTGAGGGAGAGTTCCGTCAGCACAACAGTGTGGTGACGATGATGATGTTCTACCGATGCAGGGCTTCGCCTAAGCACCGCTACGATATTATCAAGGTGGGATATGGTGGAGGGGGGCACGGCACACGGCTAATAGATCTGAAGGATCAATTGTTGTGTCTAGAGGTGCCCCCCTGCCCCCATATATAAAGGAGCAAGGGGGAGGGGGCGGCCGGCCAGGAGGAGGCGCACCAGGGAGGAGTCATACTCCCACCGGGAGTAGGACTCCCTCCTTTCCTTGTCCAAGTAGGAGAGGGGGAAGGAAGGGGAGAGAGGAGAGGAAGGAAAGGGGGCCCCCGCCCCCCTCCTTGTCCTATTCAGACTAGAGGGGGAGGGGGCGCGCGGCCTGCCCTGGCCGCCCCTCCTCTGCCCCACTTTGGGCCCATGAGGCCCATTAACCCCCCCCCCCCGGGGGGGTTCCGGTAACCCCGCGGTACTTCGTATACATCCGATAACCCCCGGAACCATTTCGGTATCCGAATATAGTCGTCCAATATATCAATCTTCATGTCTCGACCATTTTGAGACTCCTCGTCATGTCCGTGATCACATCCGGGACTCCGAACTATCTTAGGTACATCAAAACATATAAACTCATATATAACCGTCATCTAACTTTAAGCGTGCGGACCCTACGGGTTCGAGAACTATGTAGACAAGACTGAGGCACGTCTCCGGACAATAACCAATAGCGGAACCTGGATGCTCATATTGGCTCCCAGATATTCTATGAAGATCTTTATCGGTCAAACCGCATAACAACATATGTTGTTCCCTTTGTCATCGGTATGTTACTTGCCCGATATTCAATCGTCGGTATCTCAATACCTAGTTCAATCTCGTTACCGGCAAGTCTCTTTACTCGTTACGTAATGCATCATCCCGTAACTAACTCATTAGCTACATTGCTTGCAAGGCTTATAGTGATGTGCATTACCGAGAGGGCCCAGAGATACCTCTCCGACAATCGGAGTGACAAATCCTAATCTCGAAATACGCCAACTCAACATGTACCTTCGGAGACACCTGTAGAGCTCCTTTATAATCACCCAGTTATGTTGTGACATTTGGTAGCACACAAAGTGTTCCTCCAGTAAATGGGAGTTGCATAATCTCATAGTTGTAGGAACATGTATAAGTCATGAAGAAAGAAATAGCAACATACTAAACGATCAAGTGCTAAGCTAACGGAATGGGTCAAGTCAATCACATCATTCTCCTAATGATGTGATCCCATTAATCAAATGACAACACATGTATATGGTCAGGAAACACAACCATCTTTGATTAACGAGCTAGTCAAGTAGAGTCATACTAGTGACACTATGTTTGTCTATGTATTCACACATGTATTATGGTTCTGGTTAATACAATTCTAGCATGAATAATAAACATTTATCATGATATAAGGAAATAAATAATAACTTTATTATTGCCTCTAGGGCATATTTCCTTCATGATCACCTACATTAAACTCACGCTTTTGTATCCTTTTGTCATGCCATCTTTTAACATTTTCTTTAAACAACTTTGGCATTCTCATAGCCTTGGGTTCTCCATTCATTAAGTGAGCTTATGTCAAATAACCTCTTCACCGGCAAGTTTGAAATCATAGTTGAGCTCTTTGAGTTCCCAATATGCTTTATGTTCTAGTTCAAGAGGTAAGTGACAAGCCTTTCCATAAACCATTTTATATGGAGACATACCCATAGGGTTTTTATAAGCAGTTCTATAAGCCCATAATGCATCATCAAGTTTCTTAGACCAATTCTTTCTAGATCTATTAACAGTCTTTTGCGAAATCAATTTAATCTCTCTATTGCTCAATTCTACTTGACCACTAGACTGAGGATGCTATGGAGATGTGATCTATGGTTGACATTATATTTAGCAAGAATTTTATGGAAGGCACCATGAATAAAATGTGAAATACCATCAGTCATTAAATATCTAGGGACTCCAAACCTCGGAAAAATAACTTCTTCAAGCATATTAATAGAAGTGTTATGATCAACACTACTCGTTGGAATAGCTTCTACCCACTTAGTAACGTAGTCAACTATTGGGGAACGTAGTAATTTTAAAAAAATCCTATGCACACGCAAGATCACGGTGATGCATAGCAATGAGAGGGGAGAGTATGTCCACATACCCTCGTAGACCGAAAGCGGAAGTGTTATAACAACGCGGTTGATGTAGTCGTACGTCTTCACGGCCCGACCGATCAAGCACCAAAACTACGGCACCTCCGAGTTCTAGCACATGTTCAGCTCGATGACGATCCCCGGACTCCGATCCAGCAAAGTGTCGGGGAAGAGTTCCGTCAGCACGTCGGCGTGGTGACGATCTTGATGTTCTACTATCGCAGGGCTTCGCCTAAGCACCACTACAATATTATCGAGGACTATGGTGGAGGGGGGCACCGCACATGGCTAAGAGATCTCAAGGATCAATTGTTGTGTCTCTGGGGTGCCCCCCGCCCCCGTATATAAAGGAGCAAGGGGGGGGTGCGGCCGGCCAGGAGGAGGGCGCGCCAGGAG
>NC_041385.1:668015537-668029358 GCF_002162155.2 Triticum dicoccoides | reverse complement strand
GACTTGGGGGGGGGGAGGAGAGAGAGGGGAAAGGAAAGGGGGGGGGGCGCCGCCCCCCTCCTTGTCCAATTCAGACTTGGGGGGGAAGGGGCGCACGGCAGCCCCTTGGCCTCCTCTCCTCTTCCTCCACTAGGCCCATTAAGGCCCATTAAGTTACCGGGGGGTCCGGTAACCTCCCGGTACTCCGGTAAAATGCCGATTTCACCCGGAATACTTCCGATGTCCAATAATAGACTTCCAATATATCAATCTTCATGTCTCGACCATTTTGAGACTCCTCGTCATGTCCGTGATCACATCCGGGGCTCTGAAAAACCTTCGGTACATCAAAAACATATAAACTCATAATGAAACTGTCATCATAACTTTAAGCGTGCGGACCCTACGGGATCGAGAACATTGTAGACATGACCGAGACACGTCTCTGGTCAATAACCAATAGCGGAACCTGGATGCTCATATTGGCTCCCACATATTCTACGAAGATCTTTATCAGTCAGACCGCATAACAACATATGTTGTTCCCTTCATCATTGGTATGTTACTTGCCCGAGATTCGATCGTCGGTATCTCAATACCTAGTTCAATCTCGTTACCGGCAAGTCTCTTTACTCGTTCCGTAATACATCATCTCATAACTAACTCATTAGTTGTAATGCTTGCAAGGCTTAAGTGATGTGCATTACCGAGAGGGCCCAGAGATACCTCTCCGACAATCGGAGTGAGAAATCCTAATCTCGAAATACGCCAACCCAACACGTACCTTTGGAGACACTTGTAGAGCTCCTTTATAATCACCCAGTTATGTTGTGACGTTTGGAAGCACACAAAGTGTTCCTCCGGTAAACGGGAGTTGCATAATCTCATACTCATAGGAACATGTATAAGTCATGAAGAAAGCAATAGCAATATACTAAATGATCATGTGCTAAGCTAACGGAATGGGTCATGTCAATCACATCATTCTCCTAATGATGTGATCCCGTTAATCAAATGACAACACATGTCTATGGTTAGGAAACATAACCATCTTTGATCAACAAGCTAGTCAAGTAGAGGCATACTAGTGACACTCTGTTTGTCTATGTATTCACACATGTATTATGTTTCTGGTTAATACAATTCTAGCATGAATAATAAACATTTATCATGATATAAGGAAATAAATAATAACTTTATTATTGCCTCTAGGGCATATTTCCTTCAGTCTCCCACTTGCACTAGAGTCAATAATCTAGATTACACTGTAATGATTCTAACACCCATGGAGCCTTGGTGCTGATCATGTTTTGCTCGTGGAAGAGGCTTAGTCAACGTGTCTACTACATTCAGATCCGTATGTATCTTGCAAATTTCTATGTCTCCCACTTGGACTAAATCCCGAATGGAATTGAAGCGTCTCTTGATGTGCTTGGTTCTTTTGTGAAATCTGGATTCTTTCGCCAAAGCAATTGCACCAGTATTGTCACAAAAGATTTTCATTGGACCCGATGCACTAGGTATGACACCTAGATCGGATATGAACTCCTTCATCCAGACTCCTTCGTTTGCTGCTTCTGAAGCAGCTATGTACTCCTCTTCACATGTAGATCCCGCCACAACGCTTTGTTTAGAACTGCACCAACTGACAGCTCCACCGTTCAATGTAAACACGTATCCGGTTATTGATTTAGAATCGTCCGGATGAGTGTCAAAGCTTGCATCAATGTAACCATTCGCGATGAGCTCTTTGTCACCTCCATAAACGAGAAACATATCCTTAGTCCTTTTCAGGTATTTCAGGATGTTCTTGACTGCTGTCCAGTGATCCACTCCTGGATTACTTTGGTACCTCCCTGCTAAACTTATAGCAAGGCACACATCAGGTCTGGTACACAGCATTGCATACATTATAGATCCTATGGCTGAAGCATAGGGAACTTCTTTCATCTTTTCTCTATCTTCTGCAGTGGTCGGGCATTGAGTCTTACTCAACTTCACACCTTGTAATACAGGCAAGAACCCTTTTTTTGCTTGATCCATTTTGAACTTCTTCAAAACTTTGTCAAGGTATATGCTTTGTGAAAGTCCAATTAAGCGTCTTGATCTATCTCTATAGATCTTAATGCCCAATATGTAAGCAGCTTCACCGAGGTCTTTCATTGAAAAACTCTTTTTCAAGTATCCCTTTATGCTATCCAGAAATTCTATATCATTCCCGATCAGCAATATGTCATCCACACATAGTATTAGAAATGCTACAGAGCTCCCACTCACTTTCTTATAAATCCAGGCTTCTCCAAAAGTCTGTATAAAACCAAATGCTTTGATCACACTATCAAAGCGTTTATTCCAACTCTGAGAGGCTTGCACCAGTCCATAAATGGATCGCTGGAGCTTGCACACTTTGTTAGCTCCCTTTGGATCGACAAAACCTTCCGGTTGCATCATATACAACTCTTCTTCTAGAAATCCATTCAGGAATGCAGTTTTGACATCCATCTGCCATATTTCATAATCATAAAATGCGGCAATTGCTAACATGATTCGGACAGACTTAAGCATCGCTACGGGTGAGAAGGTCTCATCGTAGTCAACCCCTAGAACTTGTCGAAAAACCTTTCGCGACAAGTCAAGCTTTGTAGACAGTAACATTACCATCAGCGTCAGTCTTTTTCTTGAAGATCCATTTATTTTCATTTGTTTGCCGATCATCGGGCAAGTCAACCAAAGTCCATACTTTGTTCTCATACATGGATCCCATCTCAGATTTCATGGCCTCAAGCCATTTTTCAGAATCTGGGCTCACCATCGCTTCTTCATAGTTCGTAGGTTCATCATGGTCTAGTAACAAGACATCCAGAACGGGATTACCGTACCACTCTGGTGCGAATCTTACTCTGGTTGATCTACGAGGTTCAGTAACAACTTGATCTGAAGTTTCATGATCATCATCATTATCTTCCTCACTAATTGGTGTAGGTGTCACAGAAACCTGTTTCTGCGATATACTACTTTCCAATAAGGGAGCAGGTACAATTACCTCATCAAGTTCTACTTTCCTCCCACTCACTTCTTTCGAGAGAAACTCCTTCTCCAGAAAGTTTCCGAATTTAGCGACAAACGTCTTGCCTTCGGATCTGTGATAGAAGGTGTACCCAACAGTCTCCTTTGGGTATCCTATGAAGACACATTTCTCCGATTTGGGTTCGAGCTTATCAGGTTGAAGCTTTTTCACATAAGCATCGCAGCCCCAAACTTTCAGAAACGACAACTTTGGTTTCTTGCCAAACCACAGTTCATAAGGTGTCGTCTCAACGGATTTTGATGGTGCCCTATTTAATGTGAATGCGGCCACCACTAAAGCATAACTCCAAAATGATAGCGGTAAATCTGTAAGAGACATCATAGATCGCACCATATCGAGTAAAGTACGATTACAATGTTTAGACACACCATTACGCTGTGGTGTTCCGGGTGGTGTTAGTTGCGAAACTATTCCGCATTGTTTCAAATGTAGACCAAACTCGTAACTAAAATATTCTCCTCCACGATCAGATCGTAGAAACTTTATTTTCTTGTTACGATGATTTTCAACTTCACTCTGAAATTCTTTGAACTTTTCAAATGTTTCAGACTTATGCTTCATTAAGTAGATATACCCATATCTGCTCAAATCATCTGTGAAGGTGAGAAAATAACGATATCCGCCACGAGCCTCAACATTCATTGGACCACATACATATGTATGTATGATCTCCAATAAATCAGTTGCTCTCTCCATAGTACCGAAGAACAGTGTTTTAGTCATCTTGCCCATGAGGCACAGTTCGCAAGTACCAAGTGATTCATAATCAAGTGGTTCCAAAAGTCCATCAGTATGGAGTTTCTTCATGTGCTTTACACCAATATGACCTAAACGGCAGTGCCACAAATAAGTTGCACTATCATTATCAACTCTGCATCTTTTGGCTTCAACATTATGAATATGTGTATCACTACTACCGAGATTCAATAAAAATAGACCACTCTTCAAGGGTGCATGACCATAAAAGATTTTACTCATATAAATAGAACAACCATTATTCTCTGATTTAAATGAATAACCGTCTCACATCAAACAAGATCCAGATATAATTTTCATGCTCAACGCTGGCACCAAATAACAATTATTTAGGTCTAAAACTAATCCTGAAGGTAGATGTAGAGGTAGCGTGCCGACCGCGATCACATCGACTTTGGAACCATTTCCCATGCGCATCGTCACCTCGTCCTTAGCCAATCTTCGCTTAATCCATAGTCCCTGTTTCGAGTTGCAAATATTAGCAATAGAACCAGTATCAAATACCCAGGTGCTACTGCGAGCATTAGTAAGGTACACATCAATAACATGTATATCACATATACCTTTGTTCACCTTGCCATCCTTCTTATCCGCCAATACTTGGGGCAGTTCTTCTTCCAGTGACCAGTATGCTTGTAGTAGAAGCACTCAGTTTCAGGCTTAGGTCCAGACTTGGGTTTCTTCTCCTGAGCAGCAACTTGCTTGCTGTTCTTCTTGAAGTTTCCCTTATTCTTCCCTTTGCCCTTTTTCTTGAAACTAGTGGTCTTGTTAACCATCAACACTTGATGCTCCTTCTTGATTTCTACCTCCGCAGCTTTTAGCATCGCGAAGAGCTTGGGAATAGTCTTTTCCATCCCTTGCATATTATAGTTCATCACAAAGCTCTTGTAGCTTGGTGGCAGTGATTGGAGAATTCTATCAATGATGCTATCATCCGGAAGATTAACTCCCAGTTGAATCAAGTGATTATTATACCCAGACATTTTGAGTATATGCTCACTGACAGAACTGTTCTCCTCCATCTTGCAGCTGTAGAACTTAATGGAGACTTCATATCTCTCAATCCGGACATTTGCTTGAACTATTAACTTCAACTCTTGGAACATCTCATATGCTCCATGACGTTCAAAACATTGTTGAAGACCCGGTTCTAAGCCGTAAAGCATGGCACACTGAACTATAGAGTAGTCATCAGCTTTGCTCTGCCAAATGTTCATAACATCTGGCGTTGCTCCAGCAGCAGGCCTGGCACCCAGCGGTGCTTCCAGGACGTAATTCTTCTGTGCAACAATGAGGATAATCCTCAAGTTACAGACCCAGTCCGTGTAATTGCTACCATCATCTTTCAATTTGCTTTCTCAAGGAACACATTAAAATTCAACGGAACAACAGCACAGGCCATCTATCTACAATCAACATAGACAAGCAAGATACTATCAGGTACTAAGTTCATGATAAATTTAAGTTCAATTAATCATATTACTAAAGAACTCCCACTTAGATAGACATCCCTCTAATCCTCTAAGTGATTACGTGATCCATATCAACTACACCATGTCCGATCATCACGTGAGATGGAGTAGTTTCAACGGTGATCATCAACATGTTGATCATATCTACTATATGATTCACGCTCGACCTTTCGGTCTCCGTGTTCCAGGCCATATCTGTTATATGCTAGGCTCGTCAAGTTTAACCTGAGTATTCCGTGTGTGCAACTGTTTTGCACCCGTTGTATTTGAACGTAGAGCCTATCATACCCGATCATCACGTGGTGTCTCAGCACGAAGAACTTTCGCAATGGTGCATACTCAGGGAGAACACTTTTACTATGATAATTTAGTGAGGGATCATCTTATAATGCTACCGTCAATCAAAGCAAGATAAGATGCATAAAAGATAAACATCACATGCAATCAATATAAGTGATATGATATGGCCATCATTATCTTGTGCTTGTGATCTCCATCTTCGAAGCACCGTCATGATCACCATCGTCATCGGCGCGACACCTTGATCTCCATCGTAGCATCGTTGTTGCCTCGCCAATCTTATGCTTCTACGACTATCGCTACCGCTTAGTGATAAAGTAAAGCATTACAGGGCGATTGCATTGCATACAATAAAGCGACAACCATATGGCTCCTACCAGTTGCCGATAACTCTGTTACAAAACATGATCATCTCATACAATAAAATTTAGCATCATGTCTTGACCATATCACATCACAACATGCCCTGCAAAAACAAGTTAGACGTCCTCTACTTTGTTGTTGCAAGTTTTACGTGGCTGCTACGGGCTTAGCAAGAACCGTTCTTACCTACGCATCAAAACCACAATGATAGTTTGTCAAGTTTGTGCTGTTTTAACCTTCGCAAGGACCGGGCATAGCCACACTCGATTCAACTAAAGTTGGAGAAACTGACACCCGCCAGCCACCTGTGTGCAAAGCACGTCGGTAGAACCAGTCTCGCGTAAGAGTACGCGTAATGTCGGTCCGGGCCGCTTCATCCAATACCGCCGAACCAAAGTATGACATGCTGGTAAGTAGTATGACTTATATTGCCCACAACTCACTTGTGTTCTACTCGTGCATATGACATCTACGCATAAAACCAGGCTCGGATGCCACTGTTGGGGAATGTAGTAATTTCAAAAAAATTCCTACACACACACAAGATCATGGTGATGCATAGCAACGAGAGGGGAGAGTATGTCCACGTACCCTCGTAGACCGAAAGCGGAAGCATTATAACAACGCGGTTGATGTAGTCGTACGTCTTCATGGCCCGACCGATCAAGCACCGAAACTACGGCACCTCCGAGTTCTAGCACACGTTCAGCTTGATGACGATCCCCGGACTCCGATCCAGCAAAGTGTTGGGGAAGATTTCCGTCAGCACGGATTTAGGGTTAGGGGGAGAATTCATCCGCGAATTTCGGGGGAGGGGCTAGTTTTATAGGTAGAGGGAGCTAGGAGAGTCCAAATGAGGAGCGGTTTTCGGCCACGCGATCGTGATCGAACGACCGAGAGCATGGAGGGGAGTTAGATGGGTTTTGGGCCACTTTGGAAGGGTGTTGGGCTGCAAGGAGAGAGGGGCTTTTACGATTACCCGGTTAACCGTTGGAGTACCAAACGACCTCCAAATGGCACGAAACTTGACAGGCGGTCTACCGGTGCTATACCAAGGCCGCTTGGCAAGACTCGGTCCATTTCGAGAACGTTTAACACCCACTCACGAAAAGAGAGAAGAGGGGGACGCCGGAGGACATAGGAGCGCCGGATTGCAAAACAGACAACGGGGAAAAAGCTCGGATGCATGAGACGAACACGTATGCAAAATGAGATGCACATGATGACATGATAAAATGCAACACGCAAGAAAATGACATGGCAACAACGACGAATAACTGGCAGACACCTGGCGCATCGAAACCGGGGCGTTACAACACTCCTCCACTAACAAGAGATCTCGTCCCGAGATCTTAGGACCGAGACGGAAGGGAAAAAGGGAAGAGGTGAAACAAGAACTCAAGAGAAGAAGCAAAGAATCGAGAGCATTCGAGAAGAAGAGATGAACGACGAGAATGACGAGAATTGAAAGCTCACGGAATCAGATAGACTATGAAAGCACTCGTTCTAACCGGAGTGGTTAGAATGAGAAAAGAAACGAATAAGACTGAAAGGATTTAGGCAGCACATCGGTTGAACAAGAAAAGAATAGAACATGAGCTTCAGAAGATGGAATGACACTTGACGAGATAAACAACGCAATGCCTCCGGAAGAATTGAAAGAATTTGAATGAAAAGAGCTTAGAAGGAAGGATTGAGTGGATTTGAATATCTGAGAAGAACAAAGAAATGCAAAACTCCAATTCTAAAGAGTACGGAGAATTAATTACACTTAGAGATGCAAGAAGAAAAGATATTTGAATTCCACCAAAAATATTGATGAAACTCTTGAAGAAAGAATTAAATCATGAAAAACCACCATGAAGAACTCCGGTAAACAAAAGGATGACGAGATACAATGAAGGATGAAAGAATAAGATTAAAGCTTGCGATGATTTAGATGGAGGTTCCGACGAGATGACCGAGGAAATTGAACTCCGGAAAAGAAAAGATGAAACACTTGGAACTAGAATTCATTCATCAAGAACAAACTCCGAAGGAAAGGATTACTCACTTGGATGAAATAAGAATAAGATTCATGTTATACTTATCCTCATCAAATTAAATTGATGACAAGCAACGGATTTTGCATACTACTTATTCTTCTTGAAAAGGATTGAGAAGTGACATATTGCAAACTTGAGAAGGTCTTCATGAACCACCGGTAGGATTGAAAAGAACGAAAGGATTAAAATGATACTCAAGGAAAAAGAATCTTGAACGAACCACCGTTAGAAATGAAAATGACTGATGAAAGGGACTGAATCACCGGGAAGAATTAGAAGAACAAACATGCTCAAGGGGATTTAGATGCAACAGAACGAAGAGATAACGATCTGATTAAAGAACACTTGAACAAAGCACCGGGATAAAGAGCTGAAATCTGAGGACGTAGAATTCTCCTGGAATGATGGACTCCGGTGAAAAGAAATGGGAAAACAACTTCTGAAATACTCCGGATGGGTAAGAAAAGAATATCTGACAAATGAAATACTTCGAGATGATAGCATGAAACTAGAACCACGAATCTTCGAGAGAATGGCAAGACTTAGAGGAAAACTCTTCTTCGGTCTTCAAATGACGACGAGAAACACCACCAAAATTACTGAGATACTCCGGGAGAATGAAAAGCGAAGAGGTTGAGCCAAAAGATGAAAAGAATTTGAAAGCGAACTTGGAGATGGCATTTGACTGATGGAATCCATTCTTACGTCACGCTTGAAAACAATTCAAGAATAACTCCGGGGGATTAGAAGAGTCAGGTAAGATCCTGGGAAAAGACCTGTGGGTTAGGGCCCACTAAAGAGAAAACACCGTTGAAAAGGATTGATGAACAGATAGATGATGCACCGGGACAATAGAAATATTTGAATGAGGTGACAACCTCGAATTAATTGGAACACTGACGAATCTCCTGAGATGTCTTGAGCACTCCGGAAGCATAAACTGGCGAAAGACGAACGAGCAAGGAGAACACTTGATCCGAGGGAGAGAATATAATCACTACCGAAAATCTTGAGTTGAATCCACCGGAAAAAGATATGAAGAATGTCGAACGAGACAAGAATTCACCGATTGAAATGATTGAGGGAAGACTGAAAAACCTCCATACGAATGAAAATTGATGCTCGAAAGAGACTGAGGCTCCGGGAAGAAGAGGGTGGGAGGGCGGGAAAAAAAGGCAACTTGGGAGGGGGAACCGACGAATATCTTGAAGAGAAAACACCGGTTGAAATCATTGAAGAAAGAAAGCAAAGACTTCGCACGAGTAGGATGGATACTCGATTACGGACTCCGGTTCTGAGGAGAAAAAGGGTGGGCGGGTGGGAAAGAAAAC
This sequence comes from Triticum dicoccoides, assembly GCF_002162155.2. Classification (NCBI taxonomy): domain Eukaryota; kingdom Viridiplantae; phylum Streptophyta; class Magnoliopsida; order Poales; family Poaceae; genus Triticum; species Triticum dicoccoides. Next base: position 668,020,024 of record NC_041385.1, on the reverse strand, counting down.
AACTGAGGATTGAACTCAAAGATGAACAGGCTTGAGTCGACTTGACGAGAAATGCACCGGATGAAAAGAGGAGAGAACCAACGATCGAGAAACCAACTGCCTGATCCTAAAGAAAGTTTGAAAGGGAAGAGGAGTACTTCAAAACACCTACGTCAAGATTCCTTACCAGAGCGACGAAGGGGCTGAGGAGTGAAAAGAATTCCTGCTCTCCGATATAACTAGACTCTGAAAACAGTTTTCTTCTAGACTCAACAATGGCCAAACTACACGATCAATCAAGGGGGCTCATAGGGTCGGTCGAGGCTCTGATAACAACTTGTCACGCCCAATATGCAACCCTATCCAAAAGGAACTCGAAGGTCCCACCAAGGATAGACCCGCATATTGAAACGCTTTTGCAAGGTGGATATCATTACATCAACATTACATAGTAGGTGGGGACACATACAAGGCATACAATGCCACACGAATACAACATCACAATACATCAGAGCATCATCCGACTACGGATGAATCACAAACAGAAACTCAAACGACATCCACCCTGCTAGCCCAGGCTGCCGACCTGGAATCTATCCCCTGATCGAAGAAGAAGCAGAAGAAGAACTCAACGCAAACAAGCATCGCTCTCGCGTCATGATCATCGCATAACCTGTACCTGCAATTGGTGTTGGAGTAATCTGTGAGCCACGAGGACTCAGCAATCCCATTACCATGGGTATCAAGACTAGCAAAGCTTAAAGGGAAAGGAAGGGGGTAAAGTGGTGAGGCTGCAGCAGCGACTAAGCATATATGGTGGCTAACATACGCAAATAAGAGCGAGAAGAGAGCAAGCAGAACGGTCGTCAACTAGTAATGATCAAGAAGTGATCCTGAACTCCTACTTACGTCAATCATAACCCAGAAACCGTGTTCATTTCCCGGACTCCGTCGAGAAGAGACCATCACGGCTACACACGCGGTTGATGCGTTTTAATTCGGATCTGGTGTCAAGTTATCTACAACCGGACATTAACAAATTCCCATCTGCCAATAACCGCAGGCACGGCTTTCGAAAGATTATACCCTGCAGGGGTGTCCCAACTTAGCCCATGACAAGCTCTCGTGATCAACGAAGGAATAGACCTTCTCCCAGGAAGACCCGATCAGACTCGGAATCCCGGTTTACAAGACATTTCGACAATGGTAAAACAAGACCAACAAAGCCGCCTGATGCGCCGACAATCCCGATAGGAGCTGCACATATCTCGTTCTCAGGGCAACACCGAATGAGACAGGCTACGAGTAAAACCAGCCCTCAAGTTTCCCCGAGGTGGCCCCGCAGGCGGCTCGGTTCGGACCAACACTTAGACAAGCACTGGCCCGGGGGGGGGCTAAAATAAAGATGACCCTCGGGTTGGCCGACCCAAGGGAAAGGGATAGGTGGTGGTGAGGCAAATGGTAAAACCAAGGTTGGGCCTTGCTGGAGGAGTTTTATTCAAAGCGAACTGTCAAGGGGGTCCCATAAATCACCCGACCGTGTAAGGAACGCAGAATCCGGGAACATAACACTGGTATGACGGAAACTAGGGCGGCAAGAGTGGAACAAAACACCAGGCATAAGGCCGAGTCTTCCACCCTTTACCAAATATATAGATGCATTAATAATATAAGAGATACTGTGATATCCCAACCAAAATCCTGTCCACCATGGAGAAATCTTCAACTTCACCTGCAACTAGCAACGCTATAAGAGGGGCTGAGCAAAGCGGTAACATAGCCAATCAACGGTTTGCATAGGAAAGGTGTCAAAGGTTAGAGGTTCATGGTAATTTGGGATGGCTTGAATAAACAGGTGATAGGTAGCGCAGCAAAGCGATAGAACGAAGCAACTAGCATAGCAATGATAGTAGTGAGATCCAGGGTAGCGGTCATCTTGCCTGTAATCCCGCAAGGAAGAAGAATGAATCCATGAAGAAGACGAACGGATGAAGCCACGAAGACGAACCAAGCATAGACGAAAGATTCCTCACGATCGCAACGAAACAGGAACTATCGAAAAGAAGCACACAACATAGTAAACACACCACACAAGAACAAGGCATGATGCACGACAAGCATGATGCATGACAAATCTAAATGAAGCTACTCATGGCAAGAGATGATGCAAACAAGAGCAACACATCAAGGCAAGTTTAAATGAGGCCGGGAACAACATATAACAATTCCGGTAAGTCCTCCTATGCAAACTTCGAAATTGGTCCAGATCTGAATAAACCTTATGTTCAAGTTGTTAAACAGCAAGTTAAGATGCACCAAGATGATCTACACGAGATTCTAGTCAAGTTACATATAAAGTCCAATTAGTTTGGAGCTACGGTCTAGAAGATATGAGCAAAACAAGATAAACATGGCATTGATGCAAAATGCACCCAAACATCAAGCAAACACCTCAAAACAAGGATGCAACATGATAATATGAAACTACATGCAATTCTAAGCAAGTTTCATATAGAGCACACTCAAAACGGAGCAACGGTTCAACACATGCACACTATACAAGTTACAAGGACAAGCTGTCCAAAATAGCAACTAGGCATATTGCAAGCATCAAAACAACATGCTACAGCACCTCAACATAATAACAAAAGGCATGGGCCTGATGTACAGGTAAAGCATTACAAAACATGAACACTGAGCTAACTCCAGAAATCACTAGAACATGCTCAAACACACATGGTAAGATTGCAAGTTATAACAATTTCAGACTTTGCAGAAAATAACATCACGATGCAATGTTTAGAGCTATCAAACAACATGTTATAGGAACTTATAATGTCAAACAAAGACATGGCATGAATCCACTCAAAGCATAGATCAAAAGTCCCTTACTGACCATAAGCCAAAAAGGATCAGAAAATATGATGGCACCCACGTAAACATAGCAAGTTATATTACAGATTCAAACATGGCAGGGACATAATTATGAAGGCATGTAAATGAGCTTGTGCAACTCACTACAGATCATTACATGGCATGGCAAGGCACCCAACAGTAAGAAGACATATTTGTGGAGCTAAGCATGGCAATAGCAAGGTCATAGGGTGCATGGAACACTAGCAAAACACATGGAAACAAGTGAACTTAATGTTAACAGGCTGACAGCAACATTATGAAGCAACTTTAGAGCAAGATTACAACAAGCTACAGCCAGCTATAAATGCTACCAGGGGCATGGATGGATAGAGGATGACATGAAGATCAAAACATGTTTATAGAACATCTCCAGATTATACATAGAATGATTAGTAGCAACATGTTTATAAGGCATCACGAAATAACAGATTCAGTCTAGCAAAACAGCAACATCATGAACACTACTTAACAAGCTCGATTCACTCACCACAAGTCATTGCATGAAAATATAAGCATATCATCATAAAGAAGACATGTTTGTGAAACAAACCAAGTCAAGAACAAGTCCAAAACATGCAAGGATCAACTATAGCAAGCTTGGCCAAATTGAATAACAGTAAACAATCTGCCAGGAAACATTTTGAAGCAAAAGTAGAGCACGAAAATGACATGATAGACCACTCCATAATTGCAACAAGGGGCATGAATGGATAGACAATAACCAATTGTTAAAAACACCCTTACTGAAGTATCTCAAAATATGCATGGATCTCTCTGTAGCATCAAGTTTACATGGCATCAAAATAACAGCAGAACAGGGTCTAAAATCAGCAACATCACGATGCCTAGTTTGCATGCTTGTGCTAGTCACCACATTGATCACAAAAATACATAGCATACACCACTGTAAAGTAGACATGGCATAGTTCAAAACACATGAAGACATCAACCTCATAGGATGCACACATCAATCATGGCAAAAATGACAAAAGAGCTCGTTCTGATAACAGACAGCAGAAAACATTATGAAGCACTCTTATAACAATGATTCAGGCATCAAGATGATCTCAAATGAATATGATGCAATGGAATGAAATGATGTACTCGTTGAGGCGAACAATTTGACATATTACATGCACGAAATAGAGCTGCGGATGCAGAGTTACGATGGCATGAACATGGCATGAAAATTACGGAAACTAGGGACTGAGAGATTTTCGGAGGGGGAAAGTCAACCTCGTTCAGATCTGGATCGGCGCGGAATCCGAGGATGGCCTGAGCAGTTCGCCGGAGAACTGCCGGGGAGGAAGAGGATGGTGGCCGGAGGGACCCTGGCGGCACTGGGGGTCGCCGGAGGAGGCGAGGCGGCGCGACTCCAGCGCGGGGCCGCGGCAGCCGGGCGGAGGCGGCGAAGCAGGCGCGGGGAGCCGTGTGCTCGCGCGGGAGGAGGAGGCCCTCCCTGGCGGCGGCGGCGGCGGTGCCACGGGCGGCCCGGCGGCGGAGGAGCACCGGCGCGAGACGCCGGAGGCTGGGAGGCGCGCCGGGGCGGCGGGACGAGGCCCAGGCGGAGACGCGCGGCGGCCGGCGTCGTC
>NC_041385.1:667985105-668015197 GCF_002162155.2 Triticum dicoccoides | reverse complement strand
GCCGGCACGGTGGGAGGCGAGAGGAGGCGAGGTGGCGGCGCGGGATTGGGTGCGGCGGCGGCGGCGCTGAGGTGGCGGGCTGCGATTCGCCGGGGTGAGGTGGAGGCTGGACGTGTCCGGCCGTCGGCGGACATGTCCGGCGGCGCGGAGGGAGGATTTAGGGTTAGGGGGAGAATTCATCCGCGAATTTCGGGGGAGGGGCTAGTTTTATAGGTAGAGGGAGCTAGGGGAGTCCAAATGAGGAGCGGTTTTCGGCCACGCGATCGTGATCGAACGACCGAGAGCATGGAGGGGAGTTAGATGGGTTTTGGGCCACTTTGGAAGGGTGTTGGGCTGCAAAGAGAGAGGGGCTTTTACGGTTACCCGGTTAACCGTTGGAGTACCAAACGACCTCCAAATGGCACGAAACTTGACAGGCGGTCTACCGGTGCTATACCAAGGCCGCTTGGCAAGACTAGGTCCATTCCGAGAACGTTTAACACCCACTCACGAAAAGAGAGAAGAGGGGGACACCGGAGGACATAGGAGCGCCGGATTGCAAAACGGACAACGGGGAAAAGGCTCGGATGCATGAGACGAACACGTATGCAAAATGAGATGCACATGATGACATGATAAAATTCAACACGCAAGCAAATGACATGGCAACAACGACGAATAACTGGCAGACACCTGGCGCATCGAAACCGGGGCGTTACACGTTCTTACCTACGCATCAAAACCACAACGATAGTTTGTCAAGTTTGTGCTGTTTTAACCTTCGCAAGGACCGGGCGTAGCCACACTCGATTCAACTAAAGTTGGAGAAACTGACACCCGCCAGCCACCTGTGTGCAAAGCACATCGGTAGAACCAGTCTCGCGTAAGCGTACGCGTAATGTCGGTCCGGGCCACTTCCTCCAACAATACCGCCGAACCAAAGTATGACATTCTGGTAAGCAGTATGACTTATATCGCCCACAACTCACTTGTGTTCTACTCGTGCATATGACATCTACGCATAAAACCAGGCTCGGATGCCACTGTTGGGGAACGTAGTAATTTCAAAAAAATTCCTACACACACACAAGATCATGGTGATGCATAGCAACGAGAGGGGAGAGTATGTCCACGTACCCTCGTAGACCGAAAGCGGAAGCATTATAACAACGCGGTTGATGTAGTCATACGTCTTCATGGCCCGACCGATCAAGCACCGAAACTACGGCACGTCCGAGTTCTAGCACATGTTCAGCTTGATGACGATCCCCGGACTCCGATCCAGCAAAGTGTTGGGGAAGATTTCCGTCAGCACGACGGCGTGGTGACGATCTTGATGTTCTACTGTCGCAGGGCTTCGCCTAAGCACCACTACAATATTATCGAGGACTATGGTGGAGGGGGGCACCGCACACAGCTAAGAGATCTCAAGGATCAATTGTTGTGTCTCTGGGGTGCCCCCCCACCCCTGTATATAAAGGAGCAAGGGGGAGGGGGTGCGGCCGGCCAGGAGGAGGGCGCGCAAGGAGGAGTCCTACTCCCACCGGGAGTAGGACTCTCCCCTTTTCCATGTTGGACTAGGACTTGGGGGGAAGGAGAGAGAGGGGAAAGGAAAGGGGGGGCCCGCCCCCCTCCTTGTCCAATTCGGACTTGGGGGGAAGGGGCGCGCGACTGCCCCTTGGCCTCCTCTCCTCTTCCTCCACTAGGCCCATTAAGGCCCATTAAGTTACCGGGGGGTTCCGGTAACCTCCCGGTACTGCGGTAAAATGCCGATTTCACCCGGAACACTTCCGATGTCCAAACATAGACTTCAAATATATCAGTCTTCATGTCTCGACCATTTCGAGACTCCTCGTCATGTCCGTGATCACATCTAGGACTCCGAACAACCTTCGGTACATCAAAAACATATAAACTCATAATGAAACTGTCATCGTAACTTTAAGCGTGCGGACCCTACGGGTTCGAGAACAATGTAGACATGACCGAGACACGTCTCTGGTCAATAACCAATAGCGGAACCTGGATGCTCATATTGGCTCCCACATATTCTACGAAGATCTTTATCGGTCAGACCGCATAACAACATACGTTGTTCCCTTTGTCATCGGTATGCTACTTGCCCGAGATTCGATCGTCGGTATCTCAATACCTAGTTCAATCTCGTTATCGGCAAGTCTCTTTACTCGTTCCGTAATACATCATCTCACAACTAACTCATTAGTTGTAATGCTTGCAAGGCTTAAGTGATGTGCATTACCGAGAGGGCCTAGAGATATCTCTCCGACAATCGGAGTGACAAATCCTAATCTCGATATACGCCAACCCAACATGTACCTTTGGAGACACCTGTAGAGCTCCTTTATAATCACCCAGTTACGTTGTGACGTTTGGTAGCACACAAAGTGTTCCTCCGATAAACGGGAGTTGCATAATCTCATAGTCATAGGAACCTGTATAAGTAATGAAGAAAGCAATAGCAATATACTAAACTATCATGTGCTAAGCTAACGGAATGGGTCATGTCAATCACATCATTCTCCTAATGATGTGATCCCGTTAATCAAATGACAACACATGTCTATGGTTAGGAAACATAACCATCTTTGATCAACAAGCTAGTCAAGTAGAGGCATACTAGTGACACTCTGTTTGTCTATGTATTCACACATGTATTATGTTTCCGGTTAATACAATTCTAGCATGAATAATAAACATTTATCATGATATAAGGAAATAAATAATAACTTTATTATTGCCTCTAGGGCATATTTCCTTCATCAACAACAACTAAAATATGTGTATACCCATTGGAGGAAGGAAAAGGTCCCATATAATCAAAGCCCCAAACATCAAATGGTTCAATAACAAGTGAATATTTCATAGGCATTTCCTGACGTCTACTAATATTACCAATTCTTTGACATTCATCACAAGACAAGACAAACTTACGAGCATCCTTTAAGAGAGTAGGCTAAAAAAACCAGATTGCAATGCCTTGTGTGCAGTTATATCTCCAGCATGGTGCCCTCCATAAGCCTCGGAGTGGCACTTGCGGAGGATCTGTTCATGTTCATGCTCGGGCACACAACCTCTAATAACAACATCTACTCCTTCTTTCTAAAGGTGTGGGTCATCCCAAAAGTAATGTCTTAAATCATAGAAAAACTTTTTATTTTGCTGGTAGGTGAAACTAGGTGGTATAAATTTAGCAACAATGTAATTATCATAATCAGCATACCATGGAGTACTACAAGAAGCATTTATGATAGCTAATTGCTCATCAGGAAAGCTATCATCAATAGGCAGTGGTGTTGGGGAACGTTGCATAAAATAAAAAAATTTCCTATGTTCACCAAGATCCACCTATGAGTTCATCTAGCAACGAGAGAGGGGAGTGCATCTACATACCCTTGTAGATCACGAGCGGAAGAGTTCAAGAGAACGGGGTTGAGGGAGTCGTACTCGTCATGATCCAAATCACCGAAGATCCTAGCGCCGAACGGACGGCACCTCCGCGTTCAACACATGTACGGTCAGCGTGACGTCTCCTCCTTCTTGATCCAGCAAGGGGAAGGAGAGGTTGATGAAGATCCAGCAGCATGACAGCGTGGTGGTGGATGCAGCAGAGTTCCGGCGGGGCTTCGCCAAGCGACTACGGGAGGAGGAGGTGTAGCAAGGGGGAAGGGAGGCGCCAAGACTTCAGGGGTGCGGCTGCCCTCCCTCCCCTCCACTATATATAGGGGCGAGGGGGGGCACATGCCCCCTTGGAGATCCCATCTAGAGGGGGGCGGCGGCAGCCCCCGGGGGCAACGGCCCCCTTACGGTTTCCAACCAGGGGGAGGGGCAACGGCCCCTAGGGTTTCCAACCCTAGGCGCCTTGGGCCCTTGGGTGGGGTGCACCAGCCCACCAGGGTCTGGTTCCCACGCCAGTTTAGCCCATGGGGCCCTCTGGGATAGGTGGCCCCACCCGGTGGACCCCCGGGACCCTTCCGATGGTCCCGGTACAATACCCGTGACCCCCAAAACTTTCCCGGTGGCCGAAACTGGACTTCCTATATATAAATCTTTACCTCCGGACCATTCCGGAACTCCTCGTGACATCCGGGATCTCATCCAGGACTCCGAACAACTTTCGGTTTGCTGCATACTCATATCTCTACAACCCTAGCGTCACCGAACCTTAAGTGTGTAGACCCTACGGGTTCGGGAGACACGTAGACATGACCGAGACGGCTCTCCGATCAATAACCAACAGCGGAATCTGGATACCCATGTTGGCTCCTACATGCTCCTCGATGATCTCATCGGATGAACCACGATGTCAAGGATTCAAGCAACCCCGTATACAATTCCCTTTGTCAATCGGTATTTTACTTGCCCGAGATTCGATCGTCGGTATCCCAATACCTCGTTCAATCTCGTTACGGGCAAGTCACTTTACTCGTACCGTAATGCATGATCCCGTGACCAGACACTTGGTCACTTTGAGCTCATTATGATGATGCATTACCGAGTGGGCCCAGAGATACCTCTTCGTCATATGGAGTGACAAATCCTAGTCTCGATCCGTGTCAACCCAACAGACACTTTCGGAGATACCTGTAGTGCACCTTTATAGTCACCCAGTTACGTTGTGACGTTTGGTACACCCAAAGCACTCCTACGGTATCCGGGAGTTACACAATCTCATGGTCTAAGGAAAAGATACTTGACATTGGAAAAGCTCTAGCAAACGAACTACACGATCGTGTGCTATGCTTAGGATTGGGTCTTTTCCATCACATCATTCCCCTAATGATGTGATCCCGTTATCAATGACATCTAATGTCCATAGTCAGGAAACCATGACTATCTGTTGATCAACGAGCTAGTCAAATAGAGGCTCACTAGGGACATATTATGGTCTATGTATTCACACGTGTATTATGATTTCCGGATAATACAATTATAGCATGAATAAAGACAATTATCATGAACAAGGAAATATAATAATAATCCTTTTATTATTGCCTCTAGGGCATATTTCCAACAGTCTCCCACTTGCACTAGAGTCAATAATCTAGTTACATTGTGATGAATCGAACACCCATAGAGTTCTGGTGTTGATCATGTTTTGCTCGCGAAAGAGGTTTAGTCAATGGATCTGCGACATTCAGATCCGTATGTACTTTGCAAATATCTATGTCTCCATTTTGAACATTTTCACGGATGGAGTTGAAACGACGCTTGATGTGCCTGGTCTTCTTGTGAAACCTGGGCTCCTTGGCAAGGGAAATATCTCCAGTGTTGTCACAGAAGAGAGTGATTGGCCCCGACGCATTGGGTATGACTCCTAGGTCGGTGATGAACTCCTTCATCCATATTGCTTCATGTGCTGCCTCCGAGGCTGCCATGTACTCCGCTTCACATGTAGATCCCGCCACGACGCTCTGCTTGCAATGCACCAGCTTACTGCTCCACGATTCAACATATACACGTATCCGGTTTGTGACTTAGAGTTATCTAGATCTGTGTCGAAGCTAGCATCGACGTAACCCTTTACGACGAGCTCTTCTTCACCTTCATAAACGAGAAACATGTCCTTTGTCCTTTTCAGGTACTTCAGGATATTCTTGACCGCTGTCCAGTGTTCCTTGCCGGGATTACTTTGGTACCTTCCTACCAAACTTACGGCAAGGTTTACATCAGGTCTAGTACACAACATGGCATACATAATAGATCCTATGGCTGAAGCATAGGGGATGACACTCATCTCTTCTTTATCTTTTGCCGTGGTCGGGCATTGAGCCGAGCTCAATCTCACACCTTGCAATACAGGCAAGAACCCTTTCTTGGACTGATCCATTTTGAACTTCTTCAAAATCTTATCAAGGTATGTGCTTTGTGAAAGACCTATGAGGCGTCTCGATCTATCCCTATAGATCTTGATGCCTAATATGTAAGCAGCTTCTCCAAGGTCCTTCATTGAAAAACACTTATTCAAGTAGGCCTTAATGCTGTCCAAAAGTTCTATATCATTTCCCATCAAGAGTATGTCATCTACATATAATATGAGAAATGCTACAGAGCTCCCACTCACTTTCTTGTAAACGCAGGCTTCTCCATAAGTCTGCATAAACCCAAATGCTTTGATCATCTCATCAAAGCGAATGTTCGAACTCCGAGATGCTTGCACCAGCCCATAAATGGATCGCTGGAGCTTGCATACCTTGTTAGCATTCTTAGGATCGACAAAACCCTCCGGCTGCATCATATAAAGTTCTTCCTTAAGATGTCCGTTAAGGAATGCCATTTTGACGTCCATCTGCCATATCTCATAATCATAGTATGCGGCAATTGCTAACATGATTCGGACGGACTTCAGCTTCACTACGGGAGAGAAAGTCTCATCGTAGTCAACCCCTTGAACTTATCGATAACCCTTAGCAAAAAGTCGAGCTTTATAGATGGTAACATTACCATCTGCGTCCGTCTTCTTCTTAAAGATCCATTTGTTTTCTATCGCTCGCCGATCATCGGGCAAGTCTGTCAAAGTCCATACTTCGTTTTCATACATGGATCCTATCTTGGATTGCATGGCTTTAAGCCATTTGTTGGAATTTGGGCCCGCCATCGCTTCTTCATAGTTCGAAGGTTCACCGTTGTCTAACAACATGATTTCCAGGACAGGGTTGCCATACCACTCTGGTGTGGAACGTGTCCTTGTGGACCTACGAAGTTCAGTAGCAACTTGATCCGAAGTACCTTGATCATCATCATTAATTTCCTCTCTAGTTGGTGCAGGCACCACAGGAACATTTTCCTGAGCTGCACTACTTTCCGGTTTAGGAGGTAGTACTTCATCGAGTTCTACTTTCCTCCCACTTACTCCTTTCGAGAGAAACTCCTTTTCCAAAAAGGATCCGTTCTTGGCAACAAAGATCTTGCCTTCGGATCTAAGGTAGAAGGTATACCCAATGGTTTCCTTAGGGTATCCTATGAAGACGCATTTTTCGGACTTGGCTTCGAGCTTTTCAGGTTGAAGTTTCTTGACATAAGCATCGCATCCCCAAACTTTTAGAAATGACAGCTTAGGTTTCTTCCCAAACCATAATTCATATGGTGTCGTCTCAACGGATTTAGACGGAGCCCTATTTAAAGTGAATGTAGCTATCTCTAGAGCGTATCCCCAAAATGATAGCGGTAAATTGGTAAGAGACATCATAGATCGCACCATATCAAATAGAGTGCGATTACGACGTTCGGACACACCGTTAGGCTGAGGTGTTCCAGGCGGCGTGAGTTGTGAAACGATTCCACATTTCCTTAAGTGCGTACCAAATTCGTGACTTCAATATTCTTGTCCACGATCTGATCGTAGGAACTTTATCTTTCGGTCACATTGATTCTCTACCTCATTCTGAAATTCCTTGAACTTTTCAAAGGTCTCAGACTTGTGTTTCATCAAGTAGACATACCCATATCTACTCAAGTCATCAGTGAGAGTGAGAACATAATGATATCCTCCGCGAGCCTCAACGCTCATTGGACCACACACATCAGTATGTATGATTTCCAATAAGTTGGTTGCTTGCTCCATTGTTCCAGAGAATGGAGTCTTGGTCATTTTGCCCATGAGGCATGGTTCACATGTGTCAAATGATTCATAATCGAGAGACTCTAAAAGTCCATCAGCATGGAGTTTCTTCATGCGCTTGACACCAATGTGACCAAGGCGGCAGTGCCACAAGTACGTGGGACTATTGTTATCAACTTCACATCTTTTGGTATTCACACTATGAATATGTGTAACATTACGTTCAAGATTCATTAAGAATAAACCATTGACCATCGGGGCATGACCATAAAACATATCTCTCATATAAATAGAACAACCATTATTCTCGGATTTAAATGAGTAGCCATATCGTATTAAACGAGATCTAGATACAATGTTCATGCTCAAACTTGGCACTAAATAACAATTATTGAGGTTTAAAACTAATCCCGTGGGTAAATGTAGAGGCAGCGTGCCGACGGCGATCACATCGACCTTGGAACCATTCCCGACGCGCATCGTCACCTCGTCCTTCGCCAGTCTCCGCTTATTCCGCAGCTCCTGCTGTGAGTTACAAATATGAGCAACGGCACCGGTATCAAATACCCAGTAGTTACTACGAGTACTGGTAAGGTACACATCAATTACATGTATATCACATATACCTTTAGTGTTGCCGGCCTTCTTGTCCGCTAAGTATTTGGGGCAGTTCCGCTTCCAGTGACCCTTCCCTTTGCAATAAAAGCACTCAGTCTCAGGCTTGGGTCCATTCTTTGACTTCTTCCCGGCAACTGGCTTACCGGGTGCGGCAACATCCTTGCCATCCTTCTTGAAGTTCTTCTTACCCTTGCCCTTCTTGAACTTGGTGGTTTTATTGACCATCAACACTTGATATTCTTTCTTGATTTCTACCTCTGCTGACTTCAGCATTGAAAATACTTCAGGAATAGTTTTCACCATCCCCTGCATATTGTAGTTCATCACAAAGCTCTTGTAGCTCGGTGGGAGCGACTGAAGGATTCTGTCAATGACCACCTCGTCCGGGAGGTTAATGTCCAGCTGGCACAGGCAGTTGTGCAACCCAGACATTTTGAGTATGTGCTCACTAACAGAACTATTTTCCTCCATCTTACAACTATAGAACTTGTCGGAGACTTCATATCTCTCGACCCGGGCATGAGCTTGGAAAACCATTTTCAGCTCCTCGAACATATCATATGCTCCATGTTGCTCAAAACGCTTTTGGAGCCCCGGTTCTAAGCTGTAAAGCATGCCGCACTGAACGAGGGAGTAATCATCAGCACGTGACTGCCAAGCGTTCATAACGTCTTGGTTCTCTGGGATGGGTGCTTCACCTAGCGGTCCGTCTAGGACATATGCTTTCTTGGCAGCTATGAGGATGATCCTCAGGTTCCGGACCTAGTCCGTATAGTTGCTGCCATCATCTTTCAGCTTGGTTTTCTCTAGGAACGCGTTGAAGTTCATGTTGACATGAGCGTTGGCCATTTGATCTACAAGACATATTTGCAAAGGTTTTAGACTAAGTTCATGATAATTAAGTTCATCTAATAAAATTATTTAATGAACTCCCACTCAGATTTGACATCCCTCTAGTTATCTAAGTGTTACACGATCCGAGTCGACTAGGCCGTGTCCGATCATCACGTGAGACGAACTAGTCATCATCGGTGAACATCTCCATGTTGATCGTATCTTACATACGACTCATGTTCGACCTTTCGGTCTCTATGTTCCGAGGCCATGTCTGTACATTCCAGGCTCGTCAAGTTAACCCTAAGTGTTTTTGCATGTGTAAAACTGTCTTACACCCGTTGTATGTGAATGTAAGAATCTATCACACCCGATCATCACGTGGTGCTTCGAAACGACGAACTTTAGCAACGCCGCACAGTTAGGGGGAACACTTTCTTGAAATTATTATAAGGGATCATCTTATTTACTATCGTCGTTCTAAGTAAACAAGATGCATAAACATAATAAACATCACATGCAATTAAATAGTAGTGACATGATATGGCCAACGTCATATAGCTCCTTTGATCTCCATCTTTGGGGGCTCCATGATCATCTTCATCACCGGCATGACACCATGATCTCCATCATCGTGTCTCCATGAAGTTGCTCGCCAACTATTACTTCTACTACTATGGCTAACGGTTTATCAATAAAGTAAAGTAATTACATGGCGTTAAATCATTGACATGCAAGTCATACAATAATTAAGACAACTCCTATGGCTCCTGCCGGTTTTCATACTCATCGACATGCAAGTCGTGATTCTTATTACAAGAACATGATCTCATACATCACAATATATCATTCATCATTCATCACAACTTTTGGCCATATCACATCACAAAGCAATTGCTGCAAAAACAAGTTAGACGTCCTCTAATTGTTGTTGCATCTTTTCCGTGGCTGCAATAGGGTTCTAGCAAGAACGTTTTCTTACCTACGAATAACCACAACATGATTTGTCAACTTCTATTTACCCTTCATAAGGACCCTTTTCATCGAATCCGCTCCAACTAAAGTGGGAGACACAGACACCCGCTAGCCACCTTATGCAACTAGTGCATGTCAGTCGGTGGAACCTGTCTCACGTAAGAGTACGTGTAAGGTCGGTCCGGGCCGCTTCATCCCACAATACCGCTGAAGCAAAATAATACTAGTAGCAGCAAGAAAGTTGACAACATCTACGCCCACAACAGATTTGTGTTCTACTCGTGCAATAGAGAACTACGCATAGACCTAGCTCATGATGCCACTGTTGGGGAACGTTGCATAAAATAAAAAATTTCCTACGTTCACCAAGATCCATCTATGAGTTCATTTAGCAACGAGAGAGGGAAGTGCATCTACATACCCTTGTAGATCGCGAGCGGAAGCGTTCAAGAGAACGGGGTTGAGGGAGTCGTACTCGTCGTGATCCAAATCACCGGAGATCCTAGCGCCGAACGGACGGCACCTCCACGTTCAACACACGTTCGGTCAGCGTGAGTCTCCTCCTTCTTGATCCAGTAAGGGGGAATGAGAGGTTGATGAAGATCCAGCAGCACGACAGCATGGTGGTGGATGCAGCAGAGTTTCGGCAGGGCTTCGCCAAGCGACTACGGGAGGAGGAGGTGTAGCAAGGGGGAAGGGAGGCGCCAAGACTTCAGGGGTGCAGCTGCCCTCCCTCCCCTCCACTATATATAGGGGACAGGGGAGCACAAGCCCCCTTGGAGATCCCATCTAGAGGGGGGGCGGCCCCCTGGGGCAACGGCCCCCTTTGGGTTTCCAACCAGGGGGGCGCATGCCCCCTCGGGGGGGGGGGGGCAATGACCCCCTAGGGTTTCCAACCCTAGGCGCCTTGGGCCCTTGGGTGGGGCGCACCAGCCCACCAGGGTCTGGTTCCCACGCCACTTCAGCCCATGAGGCCCTCCGGGATAGGTGGCCCAACCCGGTGGACCCCCGGGACCCTTCCGGTGGTCCCGGTACAATACCGGTGACCCCCAAAACTTTCCCGGTGGCCGAAACTGGACTTCCTATATATAAATCTTTACCTCCGGACCATTCCGGAACTCCTCGTGACGTCCGGGATCTCACCCGGGACTCCGAACAACTTTCGGTTTGCTGCATACTCATATCTCTACAACCCTAGCGTCACCGAACCTTAAGTGTGTAGACCCTACGGGTTCGGGAGACACGTAGACATGACCGAGACGGCTCTCCGATCAATAACCAACAGCGGAATCTGGATACCCATGTTGGCTCCTACATGCTCCTCGATGATCTCATCGGATGAACCACAATGTCGAGGATTCAAGCAACCTCGTATACAATTCCCTTTGTCAATCGGTATTTTACTTGCCTGAGATTCGATTGTCGGTATCCCAATACCTCGTTCAATCTCGTTACAGGCAAGTCACTTTACTCATACCGTAATGCATGATCCCGTGACCAGACACTTGGTCACTTTGAGCTCATTATGATGATGCATTACTGAGTGGGCCCAGAGATACCTCTCCGTCATACGGAGTGACAAATCCCAGTCTCGATCCGTGTCAACCCAACAGACACTTTCGGAGATACCTGTAGTGCACCTTTATAGTCACCCAGTTATGTTGTGACGTTTGGAACACCCAAAGCACTCCTACGGTATCCGGGAGTTACACAATCTCATGGTCTAAGGAAAAGATACTTGACATTGGAAAAGCTCTAGCAAACGAACTACACGATCTTGTGCTATGCTTAGGATTGGGTCTGGTCCATCACATCATTCTCCTAATGATGTGATCCCATTATCAATGACATCTAATGTCCATAGTCAGGAAACCATGACTATCTGTTGATCAACGAGCTAGTCAACTAGAGGCTCACTAGGGACATATTATGGTCTATGTATTCACACGTGTATTATGATTTCCGGATAATACAATTATAGCATGAATAAAGACAATTATCATGAACAAGGAAATATAATAATAATCCTTTTATTATTGCCTCTAGGGCATATTTCCAACAAGTGGGTCATCAAGAACATTTTCTAACCTAGACAAGTTGTCTGCAATGGGGTTCTCAACTCCCTTTCGATCAATAATATGCAAGTCAAATTCTTGTAGCAAGAGAACCCATCTAATAAGTCTAGGTTTAGCATCTTTATTTTCCATAAGATATTTAATAGCAGCATGATCAGTGTGAACAATTACTTTGGAATCAACAATATAAGATGTGAACTTATCACAAGCAAATACAATGGCTAGAAATTCTTTTTCCGTAGTAGCATGATATGTCTCCAACGTATCTATAATTTTTTATTTTTCCATGCTATTATATTACCCCTTTTAGATGTTTATGGGCTTTATTTTACACATTTATATCATTTTTGGGACTAACCTACTAACCGGAGGCCCAACCCATATTGTTGTTTTTTTGCCTATTTCAGTATGTCGAAGAAAAGGAATATCAAACGGAGTCCAACTGGAATGAAACCTTTGGGAGCGTGATTTTTGGAACGAACGTGATCCGGAGAACTTGGAGTGCAAGCCAAGAAGCGATCGAGGCGGCCTACAGGGTGCGCCCCTGTCTCCTGGGCCCCTCGGGCGGCCACCGACGTACTTCTTCCTCCTATATATACCCACGTACCCCGAAAATATCCAGGGAGCCAACAAAAAACAATTTACACTGCCGTAACCTTATGTATCCGCGAGATCCTATCTTGGAGCCTTCGTCGGCGCTCCTCCGGAGGGGGAATCAACCATGGAGGGCTTCTACATCAACACCATAGCCCCTCCGATGAGTTGTGAGTAGTTTACCACCGACCTTCGGGTCCATAGTTATTAGGTAGATGGCTTCTTCTCTCTTTTTGGATCTCAATACCATGTTCTCCTCCTCTCTTGTGGAGATCTATTCGATGTAAACTCTTTTTGCGGTGTGTTTGTCGAGATCCGATGAATTGTGGGTTTATGGTCAAGTTTATCTATGAGAAATATTTGAATCTCCTCTGAATTCTTTTATGTATGATTGAGTTATCTTTGCAAGTCTCTTCGAATTATCAGTTTGGTTTGGCCTACTAGATTGATCTTTCTTGCCATGGGAGAAGTGCTTAGCTTTGGGTTCAATCTTGCGGGGTCCTTACCCAGTGACAGCAGGGGTTGCAAGGCACATATTGTATTGTTGCCATTGAGGATAAAAATATGGGGTTTATATCATATTGCTTGAGTTTATCCCTCTACATCATGTCATCTTTCTTAATGTGTTACTCTATTCTTATGAACTTAATACTCTAGATGCATGCTGGATAGCGGTCGATGTGTGGAGTAATAGTAGTAGATGCAGGCAGGAGTCGGTCTACTTGTCACGGACGTGATACCTATATACATGATCATGCCTAGATAAACTCATAATTATTCTCTTTTCTATCAATTGCTCGACAGTAATTTGTTCACCCATCGTAATACTTATGCTATCTTGAGAGAAGCCACTAGTGAAACCTATGGCTCCCGGGTCTATCTTTTATCATATAAGCTTTCAATCTACTTTTATTTGCATCTTTACTTTTTGCATCTATATTATAAAATACCAAAAATATATTTATCTTATCATACTATCTCTATCAGATCTCACTTTCGCAAGTGACCGTGAAGGGATTGACAACCCCTTTATTGCGTTGGTTGCGAGTTCTTTGTTTGTTTGTGTAGGTGCGTGGGACTTTTGAGGAGCCTCTAAAAGTGCAACTATCCCGAGGTGGTTTTGGTAATTCCTAACAACATATAGCTCATTGCGCTAATGCTATGTCAAGATGAATATTTCAAGAAAGCTCAATGGTTGGCATGGCATGGATGAGAAAAGTGGACCCCTCAAAATGCTAAGGACAAAGTTGTTCCACTCAGTCACACCGACGGGGTCAGGCTATATATACCCACGGGCCAAAATTTGGAAATTTCTCCGAACTCTTTCGCCCGCGCTCAGCCTGCTCTGCCTCACTGGGTCTCCGGATCGTCCTCCTCATTGCCAGCTGCCTCCCGCCGCTAGTCTCCACCGCCGTCAACGGGAATCGACTCCGCCGTTACCGCCGTAGCAAGTCCATCGCCGAACTAGGGTATGGACTTGATCCTTGTGCTAATCCCACTCCGAATTCCTAGCACGTTGTTTTTCCATGTATCTTGCCACGATTGAGATCATCTTATCCAGCGAAAACACTCCGTAGTTTAGTTGTGAATTGAAAATTTAGGGTTAGGTTTCCGCCGAAACCATCTCGGACCAACCGAGTTGTAGAACTCGGTTCCACCGATTGGGCTAAGGCCATTGCACATGTGATTCTCGGTATGACCGAGAATTGCAAATTGGTGTGACCGAGTTCAGGACTTTGCGAAACCCTAGCAGTCTCGGTGCCACCGAACTGTGACTCGGTCTGACCGAGTTCACTAGTTTAGGTTCCAAAAGCTGCTTCGGTATCATCGAGTTTACAAATCGGTAGATCCGAAATGCTTTCTATGGAAAACTAAAACTAAGTTTTTGACTCATTCTTTTGCAAAAACCTCTGTATTTTGTGATGCTCATCTATTCTACCTCATCTATATCTATTCACAGGGTCTGCTGTCAGTGTTTGCAACATGTCTGATCAAAGTGACAGTCAGAACAAGTCTGAGGAGCAGGTTCAAATGAGTGAGGGCACTAGTCCCTCTAGCAGCTATGATGAGGGTAGCAGAAGCACACCCAACAACTTACCCAAGGCAGCCTCCAGGGCCAGGAAGAAGATGATGATGAGGAACATGTCTTGAGAAAGTTGAATCCCAAAATTCCAGATCACAATGATGTTCATCCTGTAGCTGAGGATATGAAGCTGAGGAAGGATGCAGGACTCAGGCAGTGGAGATTGACTGATCCCTATGCAGTTAGGAGGAGAACTGTTGTGGACTACAGGTTCCATACAAAGAAACAGTAGGACTTCTATGAGACAGTGCTGCTTGACAAGAAGCGTATATTCTGTGATATGAGATGGGTGGACTGGGAGTACATTAGGAAGAATGAAGAGCATTATCCAGGAGTGTATGACAGTTTCAATGCTTGTGGAGTTGATGACTTTGTTGGGCAGAAGCTCACAAAGTGGAATGATGAGCTTATTATGCAGTTCTACTCCACAGCTCACTTCTACCTAGATGGAAGGATTGTCTGGATGTCTGAAGGTACTAGGTACCAATCATTAGTTGAAGAATGGGCAAAGTTGATCAATGCACCTAAGGAGAAAGAGGATGGCTTGGATGTCTATGCCAAGAAGAAGAAGGATCACAACTCCATGGCACATATGTACAGAGAGATCCCAGATGCTACTGTTGAGACACACAAGTTTGGATCAGTACATTATCTTCTGTTAGGATTGCCAACAATCAACTGGATCCTCAGGCACACTCTTTTGCCAAAGTCAGGTGATCACAAGATGATCAGAGGCCATGCTATCAACCTACTTCACATATTTGATGTGCCTCAAAAGTTCAAGGTCATGAGCCTCATAGTGGAAACTATCAAGAGAACAACTACTGATGAAAAGAGAAGTTGTGGGTATGCCCCACAGATCCAGGAGCTAATCAACTCTAAGATGGGCACTGGCACATACCTCTTGGACAAGGAACACATGCCCATCTATCCAGATTTTGAGGACAACACAGTGGTTATGGATGAAAATGAACCATCTTCTGTGCAAGCACAAGCAAAGAAAGAGAAGGCAAGGACTGAAAAGGCTGCAAAGATGCCAACCATGATGAGGCATCTCAGTACTTCTTGAAGAGCAAGCAGGATCAGCTTGGCTACTTGATTGCCTCCACTCTGAGGATTGAGAAGGGATTGGTCACCCTGACTCAAAATCAGGAGAGCCTGGAGAGGATCATGGAGCAGAAGTTCTATGACTTGGATGTGAAGGTCACTAAGATACAATCAGTTGTTGAGCAACTTCAGGATGACATGCAGGAGAGGAAGGGCAAGACTACTACTTATGCTTTTGCTAGAGTGCCTAGGAGTCAGAGATCAGCTGCAGTGCCTGTTCCAGACACCAGAGCAACTTCATTTGCACCAGCTACAGCTTCTGTGCAACCAGCTCCAGCACCTACTCCACCAGATCCATCTACATCAACTGAAGTCTTCATCCAAGGAGCCATCTCTACACCACCACCTGAAGACCAAGCGTGAGAGTCGATTTAGTGCTATGCATTTTCTATGAACTTTTTGGTAACTTGTTGCCAAAGGGGGAGAAAAATGTATAGATCATAGGCTTCGAGAGAGAGAGTGTTGCTTTTGTCTCTCTTGTTTTGGTGGTTGAACTTTATTTGCTTGTTTGAGATACTTTATGCTTTTGTGAGATACTTGGATGATCATGTGTTTGATCATATGCTACCTTAATGCTTGTTGGATGACATTATCCTTTTATCTCTATATGATCATTCACTTTGCTTGGTGATGAGTGCATGTATTTAATTATTATCATTTTGAGCGCTCCACCAAGATGTATATGACATGGAAGAGTAACTCATGATCCTAACTCATTGTGCATTTGCAGTCCAAAGCAAATCTTAAACTATGCACACATTTAGGGGGAGCTCTTACATTTCACATAGTTCTCAAAGCGATAATGTTTTTCAATCTTATTATCATTTGTCAAAGCTTTGATCTATATGTTGTCATCAATTACCAAAAAGGGGGAGATTGAAAGTGCAACTATCCCTAGGTGGTTTTGGTAATTCCTAACAACATATAGCTCATTGAGCTAATGCTATTTCAATATGAATATTTCAGGAAAGCTCAATGATTGGCATGGCATGGATGAGAAAAGTGGACCCCTCAAAATGCTAAGGACAAAAGGATTGGCTCAAGCTCAAAGCTCAAGACTCTACATTTTATATTTTAGTGATCCAAGATCACATTGAGTCTATAGGAAAAGCTAATACTATCAAGGAGGGATGAGGTGTTGCTTAATGGCTTACTTGCTCAAAATGCTTAGTGATATGCTCCAAATCCCTCAACTAATTTCTCACATCCACATATGACCCAAACCAAAAGTCAAACTCGGCCACACTGATTCTTTCTATCCGGCGCCACCGAGTTCAGATGTCATAGCCACTGCCACAAACCCTAGGCAAATCGGTCTCGCCGATAGGGATCTCGGTCTCACCGAGATGGGATTGTAATCTCTCTGTTTCCCTTCGTAACGTTTTGGTATCACCGAGATGAGTGATCGGTCCCACCGAGATTGCAATGTAAACTCTCTGTTTCCCTTTCGTAACATTTCGGTCTCACCTAAATGAGCGAACCGGTCCCACCGAGTTTACCTGACCAACTCTCTGGTTAGCTTATTACCAAAATCGGTCCCACCGAGTTTGTGTAATCGGTCTCACCGAGATTACGTTATGCCCTAACCCTAACCATATCGGTCCTACCGAGTTGCTTGTCGGTCCCACCGAAAATCCTAACGGTCACTAGATTTGCTGAATCGGTCCGACTGAGTTTCTCAATTCGGTCCCACCGAGATTGGTAAGTTGTGTGTAACGGTTAGATTTTGTGTGGAGGCTATATATACCCCTCCACCCACTCTTCATTCGTGGAGAGAGCCATCAGAACGAACCTACAGTTCCAACTTGCATTTTCTGAGAGAGAACCACCTACTCATGTGTTGAGACCAATATATTCCATTCCTAACATATGAATCTTGATCTCTAGCCTTCCCCAAGTTGCTTTCCACTCAAACCTTCTTTCCACCAAATCCAAATCCTGTGAGAGAGAGTTGAGTGTTGGGGAGACTAACATTTGAAGCACAAGAGCAAGGAGTTCATCATCAACACACCATTTTTTACTTCTTGGAGAGTGGTGTCTCCTAGATTGGCTAGGTGTCACTTGGGAGCCTCTCACAAGATTGTGGAGTTGAACCAAGGAGTTTGTGGGGGCAAGGAGATCGCCTACTTCGTGAAGATCTACCGCTAGTGAGGCAAGTCCTTCGTGGGCGACGGCCATGGTGGGATAGACAAGGTTGCTTCTTCGTGGACCCTTGGTGGGTGGAGCCCTCCGTGGACTCGCGCAACCGTTACTCTTCGTGGGTTGAAGGTCTCCATCAACGTGGATGTACGATAGCACCACCTATCGAAACCACGACAAAAACATCTGTGTCTCCAATTGCGTTTGAATTATCCAAACCCTTCCCTTTACATTCTTGCAAGTTGCATGCTTTACTTTCCACTGCTCATATACTCTTTGCATGCTTGCTTGAATTGTGTTAAGATTACTTGACTTGTGCTAAGTTAGCTAAAATCTGCCAAAGACTAAAATTGGGAAAAGGATAAGTTTTTATTTGGTCAAGTAGTCTAATCACCCCCCCCCCTCTAGACATACTTTCGATCCTACAGCCTCCTACTAGATTGATACCTTGGTTCTCAAAAACTGAGCGAAATACTTACGCTACTATTGCTGCATCACCCTTTCCTCTTCAAGGAAAACCAACGCAAGCTCAAGACGTAGCATAGCATAATTTCTGTGGGCATTGTCTAGAGTTATACTAGCATAATGAATAACATCCAATTTCTTATCAACTCTTTGCCCTAGAACAACACCAACAACATAATCACTAGCATCACACATAATTTCAAAGGGTAAATTCCAATCAGGTGGTTGAACAATAGGTGCAGAAATCAAGGCTTTCTTAAGTATTTCAAATGCTTCTACACAATCATCATCAAAAACAAAAGGAACATCTTTTTGCAATAGATTAGTGAGAGGCCTAGAGATTTTAGAGAAGTCTTTAATAAACCTCCTATAGAAACCAACATGACCAAGGAAACTTCTTATACCTTTGATATCTTTAGGGCACGACATTTTTTCAATAGCATCTACTTTAGCTTTATCAACTTCAATACCTCTTTCAGAAATTTTATGCCCCAAGACAATACCCTCCTTAACCATAAAGTGGGACTTCTCCCAATTCAAGACGAGATTAGTTTCTTCACATCTCTACAAACTCGATCAAGGTTGCTTCAGCAATCATCAAAAGAAGTTCTGTAAACATAGAAATCATCCATGAAAACCTCAACAATCTTTTCACAAAAGTCAGAGAATATAGCGGTCATACATCTTTGAAAGGTAGCAGGTGCATTGCATAAACCAAAAGGCATACGTCTATAAGCAAAAGTACCGAAAGGGCAAGTAAAAGTAGTCTTTTCCTGATCATCTTTTGACACAGGTATTTGAGTGAAACCAGAATAACCATCTAGAAAGCAAAAATGTGTATGTTTAGATAGTCTTTCTAGCATTTGATAAATAAAAGGTAGAGGGTAATGATCTTTTCTAGTAGCTTTGTTTAATTTGTGAAAATCAATTACCATTCTATAACCTATAACAATTCTTTGTGGAATCAATTCATTCTTATCATTAGGAACAACAATAATACCTCCCTTCTTAGGGACAAAATGAACGGAACTTACCCACTTACTATCAGCAATAGGATAAATTATACCTGCCTCCAGAAGCTTTAGTATTTCATTTCGTACCACTTTTTTCATCTTAGGATTTAACCGTCGTTGATGATCAACAACTGATTTAGCATCAGGCTCCAAAATTAATTTTGTGCTGACATAGAGCGGGATTAATGCCCTTAAGATCATCCAGAGTATATCCAATAGCGGCACGGTGCTTCTTCGGAGTTTTCAATAACTTCTTTTCTTCATGCTCTGAAAGGTTAGCACTAATAATAATAGGATATATCTTCTTTTCATCAAGATAAGCATATTTCAAAGTATCAGGTAATTGTTTAAGCTCAAACACGGGATCACCCTTGCGTGGAGGAGGATCCCCAAGTATTTCAACAGGAAAATTGTGTTTCAGAACAAGCCCTTGACTAAAGAATATTTCATCTATTTCCCTTCTTTCGTTCATAAACATATCATTTTCATGGTCTGGCAAATATTGTTCTAAAGGATCAGTAGGAGGCACAACAATAGAAGCAAGACCAATAATTTCATCCTTACTAGGCATTTCTTTATCATGGGGTTGTCTATGAAATTTGGAGAAATTAAAATCATGAGACATATCCCCTAAACCGACATTAACAATATCTTTATCGCAGTCTATCTTAGCATTAACAGTATTCAAGAACAGTCTACCAAATATAATGGGACAAAAATCTTCTTGTGGGGAACCAAGAACAAGAAAATCAGTAGGGTATTTTATTTTCGCACACAGGACTTCAACATCTCTAACTATCCCAATTGGTGATATAGTATCTCTATTGGCAAGCTTAATAGTAACATCAATATCTTCTATCTCAGCACGTGCAATATCATTCATAATTTCTTTGTATAAGGTGTAAGGTATTGCACTCGCACTAGCACCCACATCACATAAGCCATGATAACAATGATCTCCTATTTTAACAGAAACAACGGGCATGACAACAACAAGTCTATGTTTATCTTTAGTATCGGGTTTAGCATTTCTAGCAGCTTCATCACAGAAATAAATAACATGCCCATCAATATTATCGACCAAGAGATCTTTAACCATAACAATACTAGGTTCAGGTTTAATTTGTTTAGGAGGTGTAGGTGTTCTAGTATAACTCTTACGAACCACAGTTGAAGCTTTAGCATGATCCTTTATTCTAACAAGAAAAGGTGGTTTCTCAATATAAGCAGTAGGAACAATAGGATCAACATTATAAGTAATAGTTTCTTCTTCAACTTTCATAGGTTCTACTACTTTCACTTAAATGGGAGAATGGTACTTAAACCACTTCTCCTTAGGGAGATCAACATGAGTAGCAAATGATTCACAGAAAGAAGCTACTATCTTAGAGTCAAGTCCATATTTAGTGCTAAAATCACGAAAGGCATCGGTATCCATAAAAGATTTAACACAATCATACTTAAGGTTTATACCGGACTCCTTACCTTCATCAAGTTCCCAATCTTCAGAGTTGCGTTTAATTATTTCCAATAAATCCCATTTGAATTCAATATCCTTCTTCATAAAAGAACCAGTACAAGAAGTATCGAGCATGGATCGATCATTATGAGAAAGCCGAGCATAAAATTTTTGAATAACAATTTCTCTTGAGAGCTCATGATTGGGGCATGAATATAACATTGACTTAAGCCCCCCCCCCAAGCTTGAGAGATACTTTCTCCTTCAGCAGGCCAAAAATTATATATATAATTCCAATCACGATGAACTAGATGCATAGGATAAAACTTCTGATGAAATTCCAATTTCAATCGGTTGTAGTTCCATGATCCAATATCATCACATAGCCTATACCATGTCAATGCCATTCCCTTCAAAGATAAAGGGAATACCTTCTTATTGATTTCATCCTCGGGCAAACCTGCAAGCTTAAATAATCCACAAACTTCATCCACATCGATTAGGTGCATATCAGGATGTAATGTTCCATCTCCTACATAAGGATTAGCTAGCAGTTTCTCTATCATACTGATATGTCTCCAACGTATCTATAATTTTCAATTGTTCCATGCTATTATATATATTATTTTTGGGACTAACCTATTAACCGGAGGCCCAGTCCAAATTGCTGGTTTTTTTGCCTATTTCAGTGTTTCGCAGAAAAGGAATATCAAACGGAATGAAACCTTCGGGAGAGTGATTTTTGGAACAAACGTGATCCAGAGGACTTGGAGTGGACGTCAAGAAAGAAGCAAGGAGGCCACGAGACAGGGAGGCGCGCCTGCCCCCCTGGGTGCGCCCCCACCCTCGTGGGCCCCTCGCAGCTCCACCGACCTACTTCTTCCTCCTATATATACCCATATACCACGAAAACATCCAGGAGCACCATAGACCAGGAGTTCCGCCGCCGCAAGCCCCTGTAGCCACCAAAAACCAATCGGGACCCTGTTCCGGCACCCTGCCAGAGGGGGGATCCATCACCAGTGGCTATCTTCATCATCCCGGCGCTCTCCATGATCAGGAGGGAGTAGTTCACCCTCGGGGCTGAGGATATGTACCAGTAGCTATGTGTTTGATCTCTATCTCTCTCTCTCTCTCGTGTTCTTGACATGTCACGATCTTGATGTACCACGAGCTTTGCTATTGTAGTTGGATCTTATGATGTTTCTCCCCCTCTAGTCTTGTAATAGATTGAGTTTTCCCTTTGAAGTTATCTTTTCGGATTGAGTCTTTAAGGATTTGAGAACACTTGATGTATGTCTTACATGTGCTTATCTGTGGTGACAATGAGATATTCACGTGATCTACTTGATGTATGTTTTGGTGATCAACTTGCGGGTTCAGTGACCTTGTGAACTTATGCATAGGGGTTGGCACACGTTTTCGTCTTGACTCTCCGGTAGAAACTTTGGGGCACTCTTTGAAGTTCTTTGTGTTGGTTGAATAGATGAATCTGAGATTGTGTGATGCATATCGTATAATCATACCCACGGATACTTGAGGTGACATTGGAGTATCTAGGTGACATTAGGGTTTTGGTTGATTTGTGTCTTAAGGTTTTATTCTAGTACGAACTCTATGATAGATCGAATGGAAAGAATAGCTTCATGTTATTTTACTACGGACTCTTGAATAGATTGATCAAAAAGGATAACTTTGAGGTGGTTTCATACCCTACCATAATCTCTTTGTTTGTTCTCCACTATTAGTGACTTTGGAGTGACTCTTTGGTGCATGTTGAGGGATAGTTATATGATCCAGTTATGTTGTTATTGTTGAGAGAACTTACACTAGTGAAAGTATGCACCTTTGGCCTTGTTTCCTAGCATTGCAATACCATTTACGCTCACTTTTACCACTTGCTACCTTGTTGTTTTTATATATTACTTATACTCATATCTACCATCCATATTGCACTTGTATCACCATCTCTTCGTAGAACTAGTGCACCTATACAATTTACCATTGTATTGGGTGTGTTGGGGACACAAGAGACTCTTTGTTATTTGGTTGCAGGGTTGTTTGAGAGAGACCATCTTCATCCTATGCCTCCCACGAATTGATAAACCTTAGGCCATCCACTTGAGGGAAATTTGCTACTGTCCTACAAACCTCTGCACTTGGAGGCCCAACAACGTCTCCAAGGAGAAGGTTGCATAGTAGACATCAAGCTCTTTTCTAGCGTCGTTGCCGGGGAGGTGAGTGCTTGAAGGTATATCTTTAGATCTTGCAATCGAATCTTTTAGTTTCTTGTTTTATCACTAATTTGGTCTATAAAAGAAAACTACAAAAAAATGGAATTGAGGGTGCCTCATATGCTTCATCTTTTTAATATCTTTCATGAAAATAAGGATTCCGATAATTGTGCTCAATTGCTAGAGGAAGAATGCATTAGAATGTTTGGCACTAAATCTTTGAATGATGAGCATGATTGCAATGTTGTTAGTATGAACTCTTTGAATATCCATAGTACTAATGACGATTGCACTAGTTATGATGAAAATGTCTATTATAAGCATATCAATTTTTGTGGAGTGCATAGAGTTTGCAAGTACACACCAAATAGAGAAGATAGATTTTGCAAAAGGCATAAGTATTTAGAAACTAAATGGTTGCAAGAAAGGCTAGATGCTTATGCTAAAAACTTAAAATTTCTTTGCCATCCTTGTGAACTTTGCAATGAACGTGATCATCTAAATGCCCAATGAAAATTGTTTCATGATCGTATCGTGTCAAAAATTGTGATGATTGATTTCCCTTGCACATCATAATGAACTTAGTTTGCTTTTGGGTTATGAAGAAATAAAACATATAACTAAAGATATGCTAGAATTTGTCCTTGATAAAGTTCTTGACTTTGATCTAGAAGAAATTTTTATGTATTGTGCGGTGAATTGCATTGAAAATCCTTATATTGCCAATTACATAAAGAAAAGGAAGCAAATAGAAGATGAAGAGAATACTAATGAAAGGTAAGAGACTTCCCAATATCCTCCTATTATTTCTTATGATGAATCAGGTAACAAGGAGGAGCTTTCTATTCAACCAATCTCATTAATAAGGAGCTCAAAAAAGAGGGTTAAACCCACACATGACGTGAAGAAGAAAAAGAAAAGACGGAGAAGCAAGGGTAGAAAGGTATCCCTCCCAAATGATGTTGCTCCTATTACTCATTGCGATGAAGATAATTGCTATACTATTGGTGCTATCCATACTATTAATGATGAGAGTGATTATGACTATGATAGGAAAAGGCCCAAGCTTGGGGATGCTATGTTTGATGAGAATGACATGTTTGAGAATATATTTGCTGCAATTAATGTTTGTCCCAAGCTTGGGGATGCTATGTTTGATGAGAATGACATGTTTGAGAATATATTTGCTGCAATTAATGTTTGCCCCAAGCTTGGGGATGCTATGTTTAATGAATATCATATTTTTAGCCTCCCAAGTCTTGATGTGCAAATTTATTACGATGATAGCATGGCTCCTATTTATGATGGTTATATGGATGAAAGTGGGTTTGGAAGAGTGACAACTTTAGGAAGTAATGATCCCACTATTTTGGAGGGTGTTGAATCTTATAATATTTATGAAAGTGGATATGGAGAGGTCATGACTTTATTTAGTGATGAATCCACTATTTTGGAAGAGGTTTCAATTGATTATGATGAGAACAATGTTGCTACTTACGATGACTATTGTGATAAAACTTAGGCTATAAAAAGTAGTGATGATTATTTATAAAACTTGTCATGATTATTGACGGTGTCCTGGACTAGGGGTACTCAACATGTCGTCTCCCGATCAGTTGGATTGGGCCGAGGACCCCATGGTCGTATACTCATGGGCCAGTCTGGACAGCTGCCGCATACAAGGAAGAATCCACAAGACTTGGCGATCAAGACAAGGACTCCTCCCCCACCGGCGTATTCGGCTAGGACTCTTGTTATCCTAGGCCTCTGGTGCATTATATAAACCGGGACCAGGCTAGTCGATAGACATATACAACAACAATCATACCATAGGCTAGCTTCTAGGGTTTAGCCTCTCTGATCTCGTGGTAGATCAACTCTTGTACTACCCATATCATCAATATTAATCAAGCAGGAGTAGGGTTTTACCTCCATCGAGAGGGCCCGAACCTGGGTAAACATTGTGTCCCTTGCCTCCTGTTACCATTGATCCTAAGACGCACTGCTTGGGACCCCCTACCCGAGATCTGTCGGTTTTGACATCAACACTGGTGCTTTCACTGAGAGTTCCGTTGTGTGATCGGCGAAAGGATCAATGGCTTGACTGCAGGTCAACTGCGACGTCGGCTTCTTCGTCACCAGCTCGACTAGTCACCTTGGCTTGACCGAGGACTGCGCCCTACCTCCGATCGTCACGTTCGGATGAAGGCCTTCATCAACACCAACTCCGATCTCTGTCAAGATCATGGAGGAGTCATCCATGGAGCTCGGGGGCTCAACGTCAACATTGCCCTCAGGCGACCGTGCTGTTTTTCTGGACAGCAAACTTGTATCCGCCGCCACCGCCTCCTCGAGTGTCGCTTAAACGATTACTTCGGTGGAATTATGCGGAATTAAGTCTACAACAACCCTGCAAAAATTTCGTCGAGTTCCGATGGAGGAATCTCCGACAATCTCTGATATACCGGAGCCCTTTTGAATCTGGACGAGAATCCGGACGAATTTAGGGCGTGGTATCCAGCATCTAGCTCGGATGTCCTTTGGAGGATCCAACCGTTGATTTGCTGCGGAATTCCCATATCTACCACCTGCCAAAAATTCAGCTCAATCCGACCGTCCAAACTTCGGGAAACTTCCAATTAGTGCATCACTTTTTGGATCTGTTTTCTGCGCGAGAACGAATCCGACCCGAATTCATCTTCTTTATGAACGGGATCTCGGACATCCTTTTTGAAGGAAGTTTTTGTATGGGGTGCTGTGTTTTATTTCAAACACATCCCAGTAGTATTAAAAGTATTCTTGCAATACGAACTTCACCATCGCGCCGGTGTCAAACCAGCCCGACAACATCACTCCACGGCGGCCGACCTGCATTAGACACGTCGTCGCTTTGTTGAGCCAAGCTCAATTTCTTCGGATCATCATCTCGGCCAGCCGAACAATAGTTCGGCATCGCGAAGGATAAATCGTCACCAACATCGCCGCCCCACGGATTACACGGAGCAGGCACACCTGCATCGACCACGTCACGACCTGCATCGGTGGACCGGGGGCTTCATCATCTCTTCGTCAACCTACTCCGAAGACTTCGGCGTCGCTGGCCGACCAGCTCCGTCACGTTAGCTGGACCGAGGGCTTTGCCTCGGCGAGCCAACCTATGGCAGCATCGCCATGCCGTTGCTTTATCGCCCATCAGGCGATAGGTGTGCGGATCGAGTCCCAATTTTGGGAATCACCTTTCTTCGGATTGCTACAACAAATAAGCCAGATGCTATTAATCCTAGTATTTTTTGCTTGTTAGGGTTCATTTTTTCCAATGAATTATTACTCTGGTTTGTCCTTCATATGTACGCAGGTCTATCAAATGGTGGCCGCATTAACGACGGTCGCATAGTGGTTCGGTCAGTTTCCGTACATAGTCCGGCGAACGCCGTATCCGGAACTCGAACCGACCTGTGAATTCAGGCGTTGCCATGCCTTTACCGCATCACGCCGCCGCCCTGCATCGACATCGACTTCGGCGCCAGGCCATATTTCTTTTTATTACTCACTTTGCATAAATTATTTGTTATGTAATGAATTTTTTTATTTTTTTTATTATTACTATTATCTCCGGTTTGCACTATTTTTTGTGCACAGGAAAATGATCCAGTCGGACTATATCCTTTGGCGTCACCTCGGCTGGACGGGGGGCTTCGTCAACACTTCATTACCCCATGTCAGGGACTTCGGCATCACCCTGCCGTCCTGCATTGACCGTGCTATGTCACCACTTCGGAGTGCCGAGCTCTTTGCTCCGCCACCTCAAGACCAGCTCGGGGATGGAACCTTGTCCCGCATCAAGCTCGGACCGCGTCATCAATACCGAACACATTAACCAGCTAAGTTGTCTTCATGCTCAAAGTTTTAAATTTTTAACTTGTGTTCGGCTCGGCCAAGCATTATACTTTTTTGGAAAAAAGTTGCTTGTAAAAATTTCCTTGTCCAAACTTTGTTTGTGACGCGCAAATTCAAATACCCCGTTTACTTGGGGGCTTCCTTCATAAAGCTTTTTTCTCTTGCATATGGTTATACTTGTACGGCTTCGTTCCTTGTTCGTGTATTACGCCACAATATGCACCATATTGACTTAAGCAATTTGCAAGCTGGGTTGCCTGGCTCCTGTGCTTACCCCTACGTTCCCGATTGTTAGGCTAGGGAGTAAAGGGAGCACCTCTGCGATTGTCACGATCGGGTCACCCGAGCCGGACCTCAGGCTGGGTGAAGCCGAAAGCTAGCGCTCTTATTGTTTTCAATCATGGTCGGCACACAACGGAACTCATGAGTACAAAAAATCTATTGCACAAGTCTCATAATAACAATGAGCACTGAAGAAAGGTATCGGTGGGGTTACTATTTTCTTCGAAGATGCTTCTTACACTTCGCAGTAATATAGCATAAGTTCCCTGAGCGCGCTTTGTCTGTTACAGCCTTATGGCCTGATTGCCTGGTTATTGGAAACACCGTCGATATTCTCGACAGATGGAGTACATAACACTTTTCGGTCCTTGACCGAAGAGGGAGAAGCCGACGGTCGGTTAAGACGCGTTTAAAGTTCGGTTGAACATAGATATGATATAAGTACTTCGGTACATGCAATCATTCTTTTACCCAAGTCACTTGGGGGCTCTTAAATTTATATGAGCCGCTTTAGGATAAGTGTTTTTCTTCTTAGTCGTTGCAAAGTTTTTATTATTATTTATCACTCTTTTTTTCGACACAAGTGTGCGGTCACTAGCCGGGGAGCCTAATTTCTCTCTCAAAGCCGCTAGAGTTTAGTTTGCTAAACTGGCCTAGTAAGAAGTACTCCGCCTTCGGGATAGAAGGTTGAAGTCGTAGGCTGACCCGCTTGAAGTTTTGAGACATGATGTGTCATGTTAAAGCACGGCAGAAGCACCTTTTTTTCCTCTAAAGTCCAATTTTCGGTTTGGCACCGAACACTTGATCTAGTTCGGACATTAACCTTTTGAATAAGTTTTTTGGCTTTTCGAGCCCATGGCACTTTTAAACTATTTGTGTGTTTTCAGCACAAGTCTCGCAGTGCAACGCCGGACACCTTTAGAGATTCGGCAAAAACATTCTCAGATATTGCTATATATGCATCGGTTTCGAATTGTGTCTTCGGTCAATAGTTGGGTCGCCCGGCTCCTGCGCTTGCCTCCTATGTTCCGCTTTGTCCGACTAGGTGTGCAAAGGGAGAACCACTGCGATTGTGCTTCCAGCTCACATGGTTAAGCACCTCAGTGGAGAAAGCCGAAAACTGACTGTCACAATAAGCGTAAACTGGTCGGCGATCTGATGACGGCGTTAAACGACGGGCCATTCATAACAATGGCCGAAGTGTTTACGGCTTGACCTCGACTGTCGACGAACACTACCGGGGGCTATTAACTGGCCTCCCAAACTAAATCCTCGATATTTTGCTCTTACATTAGAGCTGAGGTTTCATGATCATGCTTAGCATGACAACCCAAAGAAAGGAACTGATAGCGGGACTATTTTCTTTGGAAGACATTTCTTCTGTTAAACAGTAATATAACATGTCTCTCCGCGTACCTTTGTTTATAAAACCGTATGGCCAGATTGCCTTGTTTGTTGTAAATCTTTGCCCTCATAAAGGCTTTATAAAGTAGGACAAACACTCCTCGGCTATTGGCCAAGGAGGTGGAAGCCGATGGTCGGTCAACAAAGTTTTGTACAATGCGGATCCGAGCATTAATGACGTAAAGTACTTGGATACATAGAGTCATTACACATAATTTGTGATTTTACTATGGATATCGATCCTTAATTCGGCCTCTCATGCCTGCATTAAGGCTCGGGGGCTACTGGGTTTCGGGCTTATTATTTACAAATATTAAAGGGGCACATCGATCCCATGATCTGATGTTGCCACCCGACCAGTGTCTCGGGGGCTACTGCATTGCCTGTCCAATGCAGAAAATTTTAAGTGTAATACAGTCTCCGAGGAGATTTTGATCCTCAGGTTGGTCGGCAGCACCCAACCTGAGTCTTGAGGACTGAGCACGCCGCTTGTTGTGTCCCGAAGTATTCTGCCGAGCTAGGACTTGATCCTCAGACTGATTTCGCAAATCAACCTGAGTCTCAGCGGCTATGGGGATCAACGGTCTTATGTCATCCTTCATGTGCATCTCGGGTTTTAGACCGATACCCACCTTGAGGGCTACTGGCTATGTATCTCGGCAGAGAATAAATTGCATCAATAAAAAATATTGACAAAAATCGGCCCACATTCGGGGTGGTGCACCACCTCGGAAGTAGTCCGGCATAAAGCTCGGGCACTAGTGGCTGGCTCCATAGAGGGCATTTCCGGCATTAAGCTCGGCTAAACTCCTTCAAAATTCTTTGAACCAAGGTGATTTACGACACCTCAGATACAGTCCGGCGTTGGAGCTCGGATACATAATCTGGCGTTGGAGCTCGGATACAGTCCGGCGTTGGAGCTCGGACGCAAGAGGACGCTGCCGCCCGGGAACAACTTCAAACCCGAAGTGTGGCATAAAAATAACAAGGCATTGATAAAGGCCGGAAACTTAAAGGGGCTCCTCGGATACCCAACGTGTAAACTCGTGGAATGCATTTCGGCGATCCTCAAGATCGAAGATGAGAAGATTTGTTGAACCAGTTTTCAAGACCGGCAACCGAAGATGAAGAACAGTTCGGAAGAATCGAGGAGCGTCCCTAACTTGAAGACCAGTTCAGGGGGCTACTGACGGTGTCCTGGACTAGGGGGTACTCAACGCGTCGTCTCCCGATCAGTTGGATTGGGCCGAGGACCACCATGGCCGTATACTCATGGGCCAGTCCGGACAGCTGCCGCATACAAGGAAGAATCCACAAGACTTGGCGATCAAGACAAGGACTCCTCCCCCACCGGC
>NC_041385.1:667955637-667960391 GCF_002162155.2 Triticum dicoccoides | reverse complement strand
TCTCTCTCTCTCTCTCTCTCTCTCTCTCTCTCTCTCGTGTTCTTGACATGGCCCGATCTTGATGTACCGCGAGCTCTGCTATTATAGTTGGATCTTATGATGTTTCTCCCCCTCTACTCTCTTGTAATGGATTGAGTTTTCCCGTTGAAGTTATCTTTTCGGATTGAGTCTTTAAGGATTTGAGAACACTTGATGTATGTCTTGCATGTGCTTATTTGTGGTGACAATGGGATATTCACGTGATCTACTTGATGTATGTTTTGGTGATCAACTTGCGGGTTCAGTGACCTTGTGAACTTATGCATGGGGGTTGGCACACATTTTCGTCTTGACTCTCCGGTAGAAACTTTGGGCCACTCTTTGAAGTTCTTTGTGTTGGTTGAATAGATGAATCTGAGATTGTGTGACGCATATCGTATAATCATACCCACGGATACTTGAGGTGACATTGGAGTATCTAGGTGACATTAGGGTTTTGGTTGATTTGTGTCTTAAGGTTTTATTCTAGTACGAACTCTATGATAGATCGAATGGAAAGAATAGCTTCATGTTATTTTACTACGGACTCTTGAATAGATTGATCAGAAAGGATAACTTTGAGGTGGTTTCGTACCCTACCATAATCTCTTCGTTTGTTCTCCACTATTAGTGACTTTGGAGTGACTCTTTGGTGCATGTTGAGGGATAGTTATATGATCCAGTTATGTTGTTATTGTTGAGAGAACTTACACTAGTGAAAGTATGAACCTTTGGCCTTGTTTCCTAGCATTGCAATACCATTTACGCTCACTTTTACCACTTGCAACCTTGTTGTTTTTATATTTTCAGATTACTTATACTCATATCTACCATCCATATTGCACTTGTATCACCATCTCTTCGCGGAACTAGTGCACCTATACAATTTACCATTGTATTGGGTGTGTTGGGGACACAAGAGACTCTTTGTTATTTGGTTGCAGGGTTGTTTGAGAGAGACCATATTCATCCTATGCCTCCCACGAATTGATAAACCTTAGGTCATCCACTTGAGGGAAATTTTCTACTGTCCTACAAACCTCTGCACTTGGAGGCCCAACAGCGTCTACAAGGAGAAGGTTGCGTAGTGGACATCACATACCGGAAGGAATTTCATAATAAATATTTTCAGTAGGTGCACTAGGTTGAGGAGCAACTCTTTGCTCTTCTGGTTGAGGTGAAGATACCCCGAACAAGCCCCTCAAAGGATTATTTTCCATAGTAATTAACAAGTGACAGTAAATTTCAGCACAGTATATAAATGTTTCCTTACCAAATTCCACTCACCAAAGGCGCTTCACTCCCCGGCAATGGCTCCATAAAAGAGTCTTGATGACCCACAAGTATAGGGGATCTATCATAGTCCTTTCGATAAGTAAGAGTGTCGAACCCAATGAGGAGTAGAAGGAAATGACAAGCGGTTTTCAGCAAGGTTTTCTATGCAAGCACTGGAATTATCGATATCAGATAGTTGTGTGATAAGATAATTCGTAACGGGTAACAAGTAACAAAAGTAAACAAGGTGCAGCAAGTGGTCCAATCCTTTTTGTAGCAAAGGACAAGCCTGGACGAACTCTTATATAAAGCAAAGCGCTCTCGAGGACACATGGGAATTACTGTCAAGTTAGTTTTCATCATGCTCATATGGTTCGCGTTCGTTACTTTTATAATTTGATACGTGGGTGGACCGGTGCTTGGGTACTGTCCTTCCTTGGACAAGCCTCCCACTTATTATTAACCCCTCTCGCAAGCATCCGCAAATATGAAAGAAGAATTAAGATAAATCTAACCATAGCATGAAACATATGGATCCAAATAAGCCCCTTACGAAGCAACACATAAACTAGGGTTTAAGCTTCTGTCACTCTAGCAGCCCATCATCTACTTATTACTTCCCAATGTCTTCCCCTAGGCCCAAATCATGGTGAAGTGTCATGTAGTCGACGTTCACATAACACCACTAGAGGAAAGACAACATACATCTCATCAAAATATCGAACGAATACCAAATACACATGATTACTTATAACACGACTTCTCACATGTCCTTAGGAACAAACGTACTACTCAGAAAGTATATTCATGTTCATAATAAGAGGAGTATTAATTATCATTAAGGATCTGAACATATGATCTTCCATGAAATAAACCAACTAGTATCAACTACAAGGAGTAATCAACACTACTAGCAACCCACAGGTACCAATCTGAGGTTTTGAGACAGAGATCGGATTCAAGAGATGAACTAGGGTTTGGAGAGGAGATGGTGCTGGTGAAGATGTTGATGGAGATTGACCCCCCTCTCGATGAGAGGATTATTGGTGATGACGATGGCATCGATTTCCCCCTCCCAGAGGGAAGTTACCCCGATAGAACAGCTCCGCTGAAGCCCTAGATTGGTTCTGCCCAGGTTCCACCTCAAGATGGCGGCGCTTCGTCCCGAAAGCTTCCTTCTAATTTTTCCAGGTCAAGACACACCATATAGCAGAAGATGGGCATCCGGGGCCTGCCAGGTTGTCCACAAGGTAGGGAGCGCGCCCAGGGGGTAGGGCGTGCCCTCCACCCTTGTGGATGGCAGGTGGCCCCCTTCTGGTGCTTTCTTTGCCCAATATTTTTTATTAATTCCATAATGAATCTCCATGAAGTTTCAGGACTTCTGGAGTGTGCATAATAGGTCTCTAATATTTGCTCCTTTTCCAGCCCAGAATTCCAGCTGCCGACATTCTCCCTCTTCATGTAAACCTTGTAAAATAAGAGAGAAAAGACATAAGTATTGTGATATAATGTGTAATAACGACCCATAATGCAATAAATATCAATATAAAAGCATGATGCAAAATGGACATATCAAGGACTCAACAAAGAAGGCCCAAGTAAGCCCAAGAAGACAAGTGTAAAGGCGGCGACTCAAGAGGCGGGCCTGGTGGCGGCCCAAGACCCAGACGTATGAACCGCCATATGGTGGCTTGTCTGGTAAGGCAAGGCGATTTAGCAACCTGGCCGATCACGTTGTGTGATCCGGCTCAGACTCTTGTAAGCCTTGGGCCTCGACCTATGTATATAAAGGCGAGACCCGACAGCGGGTTAGGTCAAGAAACAACTGATCGACAGCTAGGTCAAGCATAATTGCTCCCCTGTAATCGAAACTCAAGCAATACAACTAAAAGCAGGACGTAGTCTTTTACCTCGCTGTGAGGGGCCGAACCTGGGTAAATCCTTTGTGTCCTTTGTCTCGTTCAACCCCTTCGAGCTAACCAACGTTTATGGCTCCACACCTAAGTCCTTTCACTAGGGCATCTGCCGTGACAAAACCACGACACTTCTAGCTCTCCTTCCGGTAGTTTCTTCCCTCACCCCGACACCAATTCTCAAGAGTTCAGTGTTGAGATCCCAGCTCATCCCCTCCCCCTCCAATGGTGTCATCGTTCGGAGGAGGTACGGGAGAAGAGCGCGGGCAACTTCTAAACATAGTAGATTAGGTTTAGATTTTTTTGTTGTGGAGTTTGGCGCTATAGCAGTCTAGAGAGTGCTATCGGTGAATGCGAGTTCCATTGGCTGCGGCGGGTGCTCTTGAGGTCGGAGAGACAGAGGCTTTGATGTT
This sequence comes from Triticum dicoccoides, assembly GCF_002162155.2. Classification (NCBI taxonomy): domain Eukaryota; kingdom Viridiplantae; phylum Streptophyta; class Magnoliopsida; order Poales; family Poaceae; genus Triticum; species Triticum dicoccoides. The sequence continues at coordinate 667,956,772 of NC_041385.1, read as the reverse complement.
AATATTTAATTGAAGGAAATATGCCCTAGAGGCAATAATAAAGTTATTGTTTATTTCTTTATTTCATGATAAATGTTTATTATTCATGCTAGAATTGTATTAACTGGAAACTTAGTACATGTGTGAATACATAGACAAAACATATTGTCCCTAGTATGCCTCTACTTGGCTACCTCGTTAATCAAAGATGGTTATGCTTCGTAACCATAGACATGTGTTGTCATTTGATGAACGGGGTCACATTATTAGGAGAATGATGTGATGGACATGACCCATCCGTTAGCTTAGCATTATGATCGTTACAGTTTTATTGCTACTTCTTTCTTCATGACTTATACACGTTCCTCAGACTATGAGATTATGCAAGTCCCGAATACCGGAGGAACACCTGGTGTGCTATCAAACTCATAACGTAAATGGGTGATTATAAAGATGCTCTATATGTGTTTCCGAAGGTGTTTGTTGGGTTGGCATAAATCAAGATTAGGATTTCTCACTCTGTGTTTCGGAGAGGTATCTCTGGGCCCTCTCGGTAATGCTCATCACTATAAGCCTTGCAAGCAATGTGAATAGTGAGTTAGTTACAGGATGAAGTATTATGGAACAAGTAAAGAGACTTGCCAGTAACGATATTGAACTAGGTATGATGATACCGACGATCGAATCTCGGGCAAGTAGCATACCGATGACAAAAGGAACAACGTATGTTGTTATGCTGTTTGACCGATAAAGATCTTCGTAGAATATGTAGGAGACAATATGAGCATCCAGGTTCCGCTATTGGTTATTGATCAGAGATGTGTCTCGATCATGTCTACATAGTTCTCGAACCCGTAGGGTCTGCACGCTTAATGTTCGATGAAGATATGTATTATGAGTTATGTGTTTTGATGACCGAAGTTTGTTCAGAGTCCTGGATGAGATCACGGACGTGGCGAGGAGTCTCGAAATGGTCGAGACATAAATATTGATATATTGGACCATGTTATTCAGACACCGAAAGTGTTCCGGGAAGTTTTGGGTAAAAATGGAGTGCCAAAGGGGTTACCGGAACCCCCAGGGGGAACTAATGGGCCACCATGGGCCTTAGTGGAGAGACAGGAGGGCAGCCAAGGCAGGCGCGTGCCCCCCCCCC
>NC_041385.1:667954100-667955412 GCF_002162155.2 Triticum dicoccoides | reverse complement strand
CCCCCCCCCCTTGGAGTCCGAATTGGACAAGGGAAAGAGGGTGGCGCCCCCCTTTCCTACTCCCTCTCCCTTTCCTTCCATCCCCCTCTTCCTTGGAGGGGAATCCTACTAGGACTAGGAAGTCCTAGTAGGACTCCTCCTTATGGGGCGTTCCCCTAGGGCCGGCCGGCCTCCCCCTCCCTCCTTTATATACGGGGGCAAGGGGGAACCCTAGGACACACAAGTTTCTCTTAACCGTGTGCAGTGCCCCCCTCCACAGTTACACACCTCGATCATACCATTGTAGTGCTTAGGCAAAGCCCTGCGTCGGTAACATCATCATCACCGTCGCCACGCCGTTGTGCTGGCGGAACATACCCTCGTCCTCAACTGGATCAAGAGCACGAGGGACGTCATCGAGCTGAACGTGTGCTGAACGCGGAGGTGTCGTACTTTCGGTACTTGGATCGGTTGGACCGCAAAGAAGTTCGACTACATCAACCGCGTTACTAAACGCTTCCGCTTTCGGTCTACAAGGGTACGTGTACACACTCTCCCATCTCGTTGCTATGCATCTCCTAGATAGATCTTGCGTGATCGTAGGAATTTTTTTGTAATTACTGCGTACCCCAACAGTGGTATCCGAGCCAGGTCTATGCGTAGATGTTTTATGCACGAGTAGAACACAAAGAGTTGCGGGCGATAATAGTCATACTGCTTACCACCAACGTCTTACTTTGATTCGGCGGTATTGTTGGATGAAGCGGCCCGGACCGACATTGCATGACCATGTTCATGAGACTGGTTCTACCGGCGTGCTTTTGCACATAGGTGGCTGGCGGGTGTCTGTTTCTCCAACTTTACTTGAATTGAGTTTGACTACGACCGATCCTTGTGGAAGGTTAAAACAGCACACTTGACAAAAAATCATTGTGGTTTTGGTGCGTAGGTAAGAACGGTTCTTGCTAGAAGCCCGTAGCAGCCACATAAAACTTGCAACAACAAAGTAGAGGACGTCTAACTTGTTTTTGTAGGGCTTGCTATGATGTGATATGGTCAAGACATGATGCGATATAAATTGTTGTATGAGATGATCATGTTTTGTAACAGAGTTATCGGCAACTGGTAGGAGCCATATGGTTGTCGCTTTATAGTATGCAATGCAATCGCCATGTAATTGCTTTACTTTATCACTAAGCGGTAGCGATAGTCATAGTAGCAATAGTTGGTGAGACGACAACGATGCTATGATGGAGATCAAGGTGTCGCACCGGTGACGATGGAGATCATGACGATGCTTCGGTGATGGAGATCATGAGCACAAGATGATAAT
>NC_041385.1:667943018-667952084 GCF_002162155.2 Triticum dicoccoides | reverse complement strand
AACCCCATGCACACGGCGTAGTGCGGCGCCGTCTTCCTAGACGGATCCGGAAAGAGGGAGATGCCATACTACCATCCCGAGTGGATTAGACCATTTTGAACCAACTAAATCTATACAAGATGAAGTACTCATGCAATTTTTATGAAACTATAGAAATTTGAAAGAATTTTCAGAGAGGATTCACGAATCTAATTGGATGGAAATGACCACAAACCAGAGGATCCCAACATAGTGATGAAATGACATCGAGGAAGGAATCTGTGGGCATGGGGTCATGCAGAGAAGGTCGAGGTGACAACAGTGGCTGCAAAAGCGTCACAGGACGAAAGGGGTGGGGTCAGTGAGGAGTGGGAACCCTAACCCTCTCGCGGACCACTTCTTACCAACCCAAAAATTGCTACCCTGTGTGCATGAGCTAAAGACCCCGTGTGCACAAAGCTCCGTGCACACAGTACAAACCTCGTGCACATGGGGTGTCTAGAGGCTCGAGAAGCCACTTTAGGGGAAGGCTCCCGAGTGACCAAAAAATTCCAAGCTTCCAAAGAGGTAATCTGAAGGACCTTGTGCATGCCGAAAATATACCCAATACCATATGGTATGACCAAAGAGGACATCTTGAAAGGGTAAAAGCATGCCTTAGATAGACACAAGGGTTTTGGACAGAAACGTACTAAATTGGAGTATAGAGATCTTATACACTCATATTTGTAGGAAGAAACAAAAAACAAATGATGAGTGCAACTATCATACTTAGCATATAGTGGCATATGGGTCTAAAATACTCAAATAAGAACCAATTAAGATCCAACCTCCTAGTAGGACGGTGGATGAAGGCAGCATGTCTGAGTAATTAGGTTTGGCATCGCGTAGAAAAGAACCTTGGGCTCAACACCACTATCATATTTAAGCACATGTGTCATGATAAATGACTTGTGTGAAAGATATAATTCATTTATGCACTACTAGGTATGATCACGAATTAAGCTACCCCCATCCCACACTACTTATGTGACTGTGATGAGTGATATTTTTACACTCATTCACCTTTGTTTAAACCGAGATATTTCATTTAGAAAGAGATATTCGCTCTGATATTGCTACTAATGACTAATGAATGCAGAGGATTCCACAAATCCTCTCTTTGATGTGTTTCCACTAGAAATGGGCTAAAAGAGAAGAAATCAAGTGTGGAGATGGAAAGAAAGGAGAATGGAAGAAGAAGGAATCAACGGGAGGCGTATCTGCAGAAACAGAGCAAAATACGACGTTGGTGCGCCTGTACACAGCGTGGAAACCGAGGTACATCGTCCACTCGTACAACTTTTATAAAGGGGACCCCATCGAAATGTCACCAGAATGAGCACGGGAAGAGCGTCATCAGCAGCCAGAACACCTTCATCATCCTCTCCATCTATAAACCCTAGCCGCCGCCATTTCCATCTCCATAGCCACCATCACCACCATAGTACTTCCTTATCTAGTTCATACTTGTAATCGTGCATCGCACAAGGCATCCGTTGTAAGACATATTTGCAATCAATCAATCTTCAAGATGTGTTCTTCAATGTTTTCTTCTCGCGATATGATCTCCATGCGTGAGTAATTTGGTAAGGTGTGGGTTGAGACATGAGCCATGCAACCCTCAGTATTTCTTGTGGTAGTGGGGATCAAGGGCTTGGAAATAAGGTCCTGTATGTGTGAAAGAAAATTGTTTCGTAGATGTCACTTGTCTTGTCCGCAATCTTCATCCCTGCAGGTACCCAGGATCATGGAGATCGAGCACCGGTGATGCTAGGAGCGATGAGACCATCAAGTGTTATGCCGAACACTAGTGACAGTAAGGCTCAGTAGGGGTAACATGGATCATATCCTTGAGGATATATGAGGTGTAGTCATTAAACGCGCAAAGCTCTTTTCTGATTTGTTATCTTAATTATCGAGGCAACCCCACGCGACGAATAGGGCATGTGATAGGACAACTGATTCTTGATGCAGGACTTGTGTCGGTCAATATCTTATTTGGACACATCCCCAACTTCGATCCGTAACAAGAACATCTCGACAGGTGACTTCCAGCGCACAAATTAAGATCATATCTGATCCCAACACAAATACATGGTTGTAAGCATTAAGACCTCATACCCGTACCTCTTTTTATTATAAGTGTTTAAATCACTATTTGCTTGCTTGATCCGGTCAAAAGCTGAATTTGACACTTTGACAAAAGCTTGCTAGAGACCATCATTTCAAGGGAATCTTCCTCTCGTGGGTTCGATAACCCACGGTCACCTCTGGAGAAATAGGTGTGGGATACACTTTTCTATTTCACTACCGGATCAATAAAAAGAGGTATCCGCCTACATCTGAATAACATACTAGTTGAGCTCATGTGTGTATGCAAAATTAGCAACCCATGTTACTCGATTCGATGATATTTAGCTCGTGCCTTAACTCACAGAACCTTGCTCATCAAGCAGCTTGGTGAAAACATCGGTAAATTGCTTCTTAGCGCCAACATGAAATATCTCAATGTCTTCACTGAAACATGATCTCAGAGAAAATGATGACGAATATTAATATGTCTGATCCGGCTATGTTGCACAAGGTTGGCACCGATCTTGATTGCACTTCAGCGAGTATACCGCTTTGGTAATGGAGGCCACGAGTCGCGGGTGTAGACATGGAGGATGGAGGAGAGTGTCGCTGCCAACACTCTGTTCGGCGAAGTGACGCTCGGCCATGGTTGTCGTCCGACTGCGCCTCAGCCAGATGCATCACTCCTTTCTTGTAGGAGATAGGTCATGGCCTTCCTACATCGATACTACATGGGACGGAGCCAGGAGAAGCTAGGAGCGTCTCGATATGATCCAAAGGGATAAGTATCGTGAGCTTAGAGCATTGGTTAATAGTAGAGCTAAGTTATAGCCATACCTTGTTGCCATGTCATCTATAGTCAACCTAATAGCCAACATGTATGGTAGTTGGATACAAAGAAGTACTACTTTATTAGTAGATGACTCATCTTACACTCTCACAATGTTTCTTGGAGTCCGTGCTGGAGCTGACGCTTATTCTTCAACTCGCTTTCATTCTCTCTCATTCTCACTCTCATCCAACTCAGCGAAAATATTATATTTTGATCCTTATAGCTTGCTTACATCACTTTATTATACTTGTTCTCAGGAAAGCATGTTGTCCGATGATTCAATTAGACAAGTGGCAGCTGACGACATCGGGTATGCACGGATGGAGGTTTGGAGATGGTATGCAACAAAAATATTCCGAGCCTCGAGGGTTGCTCGATCATGCAACAACAGTTATTGCTGAAGGCCGTCGGGGAGAGAGATCGGTTTAAGAACTGAGGGATATAATCGTCCATCCAATTTGATTCTAAGTTACCTTTTGCTTTCCTTGGTCTGAGTGATTAAAGTTACGAGCAAAGGAAAAAAAGGAATGGATAGAGCATTAATGAGAGTATCATAAGCATTGGCATCTAAGTGAAAAATATGACATGACACTGCATTTAATAATGTGAAAGATGATTGTAATATCGTATTATAATGCAATATCATAATACAACAAACGAGAAAATTATATTAAAAACTAAATTGTAACCATAACTTTATATTATAGTTCTACAAATGATAAAATAATGATAATATGATTATAGTGTATATACTATGCATTGGGGAGTTCTTATCATAAATTAGCAATATGCACATAATTAAATAGTATCATGTGCATAATACTAGTTTATGATACTGCTCATAGTGAAAGGTGGTAGAATATCACCGCACCATCAATGGTAGACAAATAATTAAGTTTACAAAGCGATCGAGACTGCTCCGTATGGATTTAGTAACGCTGCAACTGAAGCATCCATGGTAGGACTAAATCATTATTATTAAACATGTACATATCTGGTATCTACGCACGAACAATTAAATCAAAGAATCTTATACTCAACCGAAAGAGATAAATTTTTACTGTTATAAGATGGGAGGAAGAAAGGAAGAAGCTGCATAACTCTTCATGGTCACACGCAACCGACCGGTCAAGGAGTACTCTTGTAAGCTACCAAAGCTTTCACGGTGGCAGCACGGCCGAGGGAGGGTCGCTCCTGGCGCCGCTGAGGCCATACTTGGACCGGACGGCCGCCGACTTCGGCGTGGCGCCGACGCCGTCGCCTGACTTGCGAGGGGAGGACCTCGGCGAGCCGAAGCTGAGCTGGCGCGCGTAGCCCACGACGGCTCTGGCCCACTTCCTGATCTGGCCTTTCAGCTTGCCGGCGTCGACGTCCTTGAGCGGGCCCGGACCGATGCTGATCTCCAGCCCCGAGAAGCACCGCCTGTACCGCCGCTGATCGGCGGCCTTCTTCCCGCCGCTTCTGCTGCCGCTCTCCTTGCGCTGCATCACGGCGACGTCGCGGCCGTTGTCTCCTCCCTCTACTTCTTGGACGGCCTCCTCCGCGTTGTGCCGCGACGTCGACGGCGACGGCTTCTTGCCTACCGACATCGACGCTTCTGAATTATCAACCGGTAGGGCTGCGATGGAAGCCGCGGCTTGGTCTCTCGCTTGGCGTCCATCTGAGGTAGGTGGTATATATGTATGTGGTAGCGCAGCATGCGTGCGGGCCGAGGAGAAGTGCCAGGTCGTCGTTGCTCGCTGCCGGTGACGTGCGAGGTTGCTTCTAGAGCCGCTCCGCCGCGTTCTGATTTGTACACGTACCGACGTACGTACGCTTAATATTCCCTGGGGTTTAACGATCAACGGCGGCACAAGGAATGGGGATGGACACCATCCTGTCCCTTTTTTCTTTTAGAAGTACTCGAATGAGTACAAGGGATGGGTGCTGGTAGGAGGGGATTTTAACCTGCTGCGAGGGGCTAGGGATAAATCCGATCTGGTGCCAGATTCACGTGGACGAACAATGAACTCGAACTAAGCGGAAGAAGCCACAGAGCAGCGGCCCCTTTTGTAATCCGCGGATAGGGTTTCTGCCACCCGCCGGTGGCCCTATCGATCTGCCACGTCTCCTGTGGCCCTAGTGTCATGGGTGAGCGTGAATTCCGGTCCTTGCCGATAGGAGGGCTACGATTTTATGTGTGTCATGGGTGAGCGTGAATTCCAGTCCTTGCCGATGGGAGAGCTACATTTTTATGTGCTTATTCAAGTTTTGTTGGAGTCTATGTCCTGTTCAGAAAGACGAGACGGTGACGGCTTCTTGAAGATGGAATAAGGTTCTTCCCGCCTAGCCCCTGTCCCGGTGGTGCGTCTAGGGCGTGTGGAGGTGTGTCTTCGCCTGATCTCATAGGATTCAGTTCATGGTTGTCTTTGGTGGATCCGCTCGGATCCGGGCTTTGTTCATGTGTCTTCAGGTTATATCCTTCTTATCTAAACTTCTCTTTATCGGCAGTGGTTGCTATTCTGATGTGTTGGTCCTATGGGGTCTTAGCACGACGATTTCCCGACTGTCTACTACAAAAAGTTGTGCCCGGCTCTGGCGAGGGAGGGGCGATGACGGCGGCGCTCCTTCAGCTCGCTTCAGTGCTTATATTCGTCGCTAGGTGGTCTATGAATTTGAATATAATTTTTATTATTTATTGTGTTCGTTGTACTGCCATGATTAGAGATGAGTAGATCGAAAATTTCTTGAAAAAAAAACTTGCCCTAAGCGGCGATTTCAATAACATAAAAAACTCGCCCAGACCGAGCACAACTATGTCTCGCTAACAGCCAGACGTGTGAGCCCTGCAGGGACCACAGGCCTTCAACTTTTATTTTCACATCTATATTCCGAAATATTTTCAGTATATCTATTATAAAAATCACTTTACATACTCAATTGAAAAATGTAAATCACGCATTTAGAAAAATATTAAACGTGTATAGAAAACTGTTTTCTAATGTATTCAAAAATTGTATAATATGTAAGATGAAAATTAAACATCCAACATTTATATGAAATTTTTTTAATCATGTATTTAAAATCTAAAAGGTGTATAAAAATGTTCCTGATATATACAAATAATGTACAATGTGTGTGTAAAAATAGAAATAAAAACATATATATGAAAAAAAATGTTAATTATATATTTAGAAAATAATAAACATATATAAAAAATATTCCTGATGTATACAGAAAAATTACAACAGGTATGGGAAAAATTATACACAAAAATTATATGCTTTAAAAAATACAAATCATGTATTTTAAAAATGTTAAACATGTATATCAAAAGTGTTCCTGATGTATACCAAAAATGTAGAATGTGTACGCGAAAAAATAGATATTAAAAATACATGTTTAAAAAAATGTAATTATACTTGAAAAATGTCAAAATTGTACACAAAAATGTTCCAAGGGTATACAAAAAGGTATAATGTTTATGCAAAAGAATAGAAATAAAATAAACGGTAGAAAAATATTTGAGAAATTTTAAACATCTACACAAAAAATGTTTCAGATGTATGCGGAAAATTAGAATGTGTATGAAAAAAAGTTGACATCAAAAATATATTTTTGGAAAGAAATGTTAATCATGTATTTCAAAAAATGTTCAATGGGTACACAATGTATTTTCAGATGTATGCAAAAAATGTTTCATGTATTTGAATAAATGTTAAACATTTCTAAAAAATCTCTTTCTATACAAAAAGAGAAAGAAAATAAACAATAAAACCAAAAGTAAAAAAAAAGAAAAACAAAGAAAAACCAAAAAAAGGAAACCAAAGAAAACAGAAAACCGAACATAACCAGTGCAAAAGTGGAAAATAGTGAAACCGAGGAAGAAATGAAGAGAAAGGATCAAACCCAAGAAAGGAATCTGAAGAAAAAAAGAAAGAAAAGAAAAGAAACCTGTGAAAACCAAGAAAAAACCAATGAAACCCGATAAAAAAAGAAAATTGGAGAAACCAGAAAATAGAGGAAACTAATAAATCAAATAAAACAAAAATAAAAATAAAAATAGAAGCGAATGAAGACGGTGAATGCGAGCGAGCGATTGAACGATACAAAATGGGTTGGCCCTATACTATTCCGCGCAGGCAAAGCTTTAAGCGAGGGGAGCATATATCTCGCCACAAGCAAGATATAGCCACCGTGGCCCCAAGACCCCAACTAGAAGTGTGCTCAATTGCCTGTTTGTATTCTGCGACGCGGAAGCCAAGTTTCCAACCTCGCGATCAACGGTCATTGGCTTGGTTCTAATCAATACCCCAATCTAGTAGTCATGGTGAACTCCGGCAAGCTTTCCCAAAGGCAAAATCCTTTGTTCTTCTTCGAGAACCAATGGTTCCGGGGCCTTGGTTTCAGCCCAGTGGCTTGAGGCGTGTGCTCACCCCTCACACCGGTCCAGCCCGTTGTGCGATGCTTTGGATCAGTGGCAACACTGCATAAGGCTCCTCTGGGACGGGACTCCATATATGATGCTTTGTGCGTCAAGATGTTGGGCATTTGCACAGAGGCGATGATTATAACCAAATTTCAGGACTTCTTGTTTTGCTTTGGAAATTCTTAAAAGGAGAACATTTTTTGAAAAAAAATTCTTAAATAATTACCAATCATTATTCAAAATTCTGAATATTTTCTATTTTCAGCATTTTACATAATTGCGAACATTTTTTGAAAATTTCAAACATTTTACAAAAAACTACAAATGAATTATAAATATCTGAAACGTTTTTACATTTTTGAACAATTTTCAAATTTTCTGAACAATTTTTGAGTAATTCAAAGAAATTTTGGAATTTACAAACATTATCAGAAAAGGAAAAAACGAAAACGCTATATAAAAACTATATAAAAGAAAAGCTATAGATAGAAATCGACCAGGAAGCTTCCAAAAAGTTTCCAAAATCCTCTTGTAGTGTAGCTACCTAACTACAAATGAATGTTTTGAATGAATAAAGAACCATGTTCCGCTAAAAAAGTCTTTAATTCTTAAAAAAAAATTATATGATAAAAGGCAAGTCCTTTAGAACCTCTGGAAATTATTTATAGACCACTCTCCCTGAAATGAAACACAAATAGAAAACCAAAACAGAGTACAGTTCACTAAAGGCTAAGCAAACCAGCAGCGGGCACCGACCCTTCCGGTCCTACCAGGAGATCTCGCTCCAGTCCTTATCCGTTCGAACGCACAAAACAGTTCTCTGAAAACTACATCCCCATCACAACACCACATATCTTCACCGCAATATTAAAGCACAAGCGACACGTAGCACGCCGATGCCCAAGTCAAAAGCCTTGCTTCACCCATCGTGCGACCGATCGATCGACTACTGAATGCACTAGTGGCGCCAAGTACCCACATCAGCCATTCCCGAAAGCAGTGTCGCTGTTGCGCGTGCCGCCGTGCGTGCCTCCCCGTCCTCGCACACGCCGTCGCTTCTCCTGTCGTCCTCCTGGTCCATGATTCCAAACGTACTACGTGAAACGACGCCACGGCACCGGCACCGGCACCACCCCTCTCGCGCGCGCTCGTGGAGCACTACGGGCGAGCGAGCCAGCGAGCGAGAAAGGCGACGGGTCGAGGTGCTACATGCCGTGGCGTCTGTGTGGTACAAACGATATCCCTCTCGCCCGGTCATACTCGTCGGAGTAGGCTGTCACATCCCTAGTTTCTGGCATTGCTCTAGGCTAGCTTCATGTGTGCATCATGTCTATATTTTTGAAACTTGAATTGAGGAACATTGGAAGCCTCAAAACCCTAAATAAAAGAGGGGCAAAAACCCTAGAAATCTCATTCATTGCTCCAAAAGGCTCTTCTTAAATGTTTGATAATTTTTGGTAAGGGTTCTGGTCCCAACCAAAATATTGAACATTTTTAAGGATTTATTTTTGGAACTTTGGATTTAATTCATTAGCTATTTGAATTTGAATTATATTCATATAATTAGAATATAATTTCAAATACCCCCTGAAATATTTTATAAGCTTTTGGAAAAGTTCATCTAGCAATATAAAATATTCAGAGGAGCTTTGGCATTGTTTGAATTATTATTTTAATTCAAAACAGTGGCAAAAGAATTAAAAAAAAAGAAAACAGAACTGAAATAGAAATA
>NC_041385.1:667889041-667941338 GCF_002162155.2 Triticum dicoccoides | reverse complement strand
TACTACCATACATTGGGCCCTGAAATATGACCCCGCTCGACTTCTTATTCACCCTAGTCCTCTGTCCAGGAGTTGCAAGTAGTTTCTGGTGTTTGTAGCTTACTGGAGGCCGTGGACAGCGCTGACCGTAGGGGTGGGCTGTGATGCGGTAGGTACGTGGCACGGTGTACCGGATGCCCGTTTGGTATCTCGGGAACCCTGTTCACATCGTTTGGGGCTGTGAGCGAAACTCCGGCCGGATCTCCTCATGGATGGAACCCGAATAGGCGATAAACCTGGACTAGAGACTTGAGTGTTTAGGTAGGTCGTGGTCTACACCCACGTCGGCTTTCGCTTGAAGTCTGCCGAGCACATGTCGTGTGCAGACGCTAAGTGGTGGAAACATGTATGAAGAAGTACACCCCTGCAGGGTTAACATCATCTATTCGAATAGCCGTGTCTGCGGAAAAAGACTTCTGGGTTGCTTATATCAGTTCATAGACAAGTGAAAGTGGATACTCTAAAATACGCAAGATAAGCGTGAGTGCTATGGATGGCGTTCTCGTAGGGAGACGGGAGCGGATCCATAGTGGTGTATTGATATGGTGAATATGTGGACTCGTGTGCGCCACCTCAAAAAAGTTACTCGCAGTCGTAGTTCAGGATAGCCACCGAGTCAAAGCTGGCTTGCTGCAGTTAAACCCCACCATCCCTTTGTTGATAATGATGCATATGTAGATAGTTCTAATGTAAGTCTTGCTGGGTACATTTGTACTCACGTTTGCCTATTTTATGTTTTTGCAGAGAGACTTCAGTCTCACTAGTATTTCCGCGTGGTCTTCGACGTTTAGCTTGTTACCTCAGCTACGATCTTGTGCCCTCGGCAGGATCTGATAGATAGTCAGGCTTCTCGGCCTTTTTCATTTATAGATGTCTGTACCCAGACATGATAGCTTCCGCTTGTGCTTTGACTTGTATGCTCGGATTGTTGGGTCGTGAGACCCATGTTTGTAATATCTCGCTCCTCGGAGCCTGTTGATTAAAATACTTGAGTCATAGAGTCATGTTGTGATGCCATGTTGTATTTGCACATATCGAGCATATTGTGTGTATGTTATTGAAATGCTTGGTATGTGTGGGATCTGACCATCTAGTTGTTTATCCTTGGTAGCCTCTCTTACCGGGAAATGTCTCCTAGTGTTTCCACCGAGCCATGGTAGCTTGCTACTGCTCCGGGACACTTAGGCTGGCCGGCATGTGTCCTTCTTCGTTCCTGTGTCTGTCCCTTCGGGGAAATGTCACGCGATGAATACCGGAGTCCTGTTAGCCCGCTACAGCCCGGTTCACCGGAGTCCTGCTAGCCCAGTGCTACAGCCTGGATTCACTCGCTGATGACTGACACGTTCGATGCTGGGTCATGGATGCCTGTCCCTGTAAGTCTGTGCCACTTTGGGTTTACGACTAGCCATGTCAGCCCGGGCTCCTTATCATATGGATGCTAGCGACACTGTCATATACGTGTGCCAAAAGGCGCAAACGGTCCCGGGCTAAGGTAAGGCGACACCCGTGGGAATACCGTGCGTGAGGCCGCAAAGTGATATGAGGTGTTACATGCTAGATCGATGTGGCATTGAGTCGGGGTCCTGACAGCGTTGGTATCAGAGCCTGACTGCCTGTAGGATTACCAAGCCAAACTGGTCGAAGTTGAGTCTAGAAATTCTTTAGTTATATAAGGGAATTGATTGTGGGATGGAACGTAAGGCTCTTTTTACTCCTTATACCTCATGGCCTTCTGATCTGAGTCATCATCTTCTCTTCTACGGGGATTAAGAACTAGGCTATCTCTTCTTTCTATCAGGATCACGTGTTACTAATCTGCAGACTTGTAGGATTGATGGTTCTAAGCTTGAGTTCAGTTTCTACTTCTGTATGTTAACTGTTGATCTCGAGACCTTGATATTGTGCTTCTGAGTGGTTATGCCACCATTTTTGTGATTGTCTCAAATCTTTTTGAGCAATTATAGCCGTTATGCTGTCCGAGTCATCCCAGGTTTCTAAATAGTCCGATGCATTTGCAAATCCCTTCCTTCTGTTTCCGATGTTCCCATGGGCCAGATTAACCACACTAATCGGTGTGTTGAGGTAATTATTGCCTCGACATATATGTTGGAATTATTATTATGACCCTAAGTGCTTAGGGGATCATCTAGTGGTCTAGCCATGATTTGTGTCCTAGTGTGAAGATTCTGGCCTTTATTCTCGGAAGCATCCCGTGATGCTACTTAGTAGTAGGTATTCTACTCCTGGGTTCTGAACCCGAGATTCACTCTACCTACTTCATGTGGATAGTAATTGCTAGTGCCTTTAGGATATTAGTAACCTTTGCGATAGTCCTTGAAGTCCGTGGTATCTTCTTCTCCCAAATACCATGAACTACTTATGGCAGATGTTTATTGGATCAAAAAAAATCACAATTAGAGTACTCTTCAGGAGTTCTCCATTCATAAATCGTGACTCTGCCAGTTCTACCTTTCTGCATGGGTTATCCGGAAGAAATATGTTGAACTTGGTTCGACATACTAATCTATGCATCCACAACTCAGAAAGTTATATGTTCCTTTGAGTTGTTCTCTTTAGTTGCATTCTGACCCTCGTCTATCAATTGATAGTCAAGAGTATGCGTGCGTTCGTTCATTGATGCCTATGACTCTTGTGGTCTGTCAAGCCATTCTATTCCGGAATGACTAGGAGAAACAAACTCCAGTACCTCTTCCATATCTAGGATTGGGTCAAAGTAGTTGTATTCCGCAGATCAAATGCCAATCCAGCTTTTGGTTCTGCTCTACCTTGGAGTATTACATATTTTATATCGAGATTGTTATAGGAATTGCACACCATCCCATGAACTCTTGGTACAGTGATACTTCTTGCCATCACTGTTCATTCCTCGGCCCTCGTGTTGATGCAACCGGAATACCGACAAATGAATTGTGATGTGTGAAATCAATACTGCTAGCAACTCTGTTGCTTGGTAGTTAAAGGATAATAATTTCATTCTTAGTATGTTGGTTTTCGAATCATCCTTCTAAGACTGATCGTGCTACCTAGTCCTTATTTCGGTGCACCCTTCGATTGATGAGTTAGGATCTTGTCAAGTCCTCACTCATTTGATCATATGGTCTTGCCCTCAAAAGCAAGATTGTTCTCGAGCTTAGTAACATACCGGTGGTTCGTGACTTTCCAAATATCTTCTTGGAGGTGTTACCGGGTTGTCACCTGACCGCTATGTTGAGTTCGTGATCAAGTTGGTTTCTTGTGAACCACCTTCTCTCCAAGAATCGGTGTTAGATATCCCTGAGCTAGTTGGTTAAGCTAAACGACAACTTGGAGGGTTGGAAGATAAAAGCTTGCCTGACTTAGTTCATTCCAAAGGGATATTCTTGTGTAGTGTGTGTTGAAGAAAGATGATATCTTCATCGATTGGTCCTTGTGATCAGTTGCTGGACCTATTGTCTTATCAATCCTTTGATTTGAGTGTGGGCTATCGTCAAATCAAGTCGGAACCAACGATGTTCGTAATGTTGTCTTACTCGTGGTTGATCCCTCGAGCATACACCATTATATCCTTTGGGTCTGACCAATGCTATCACCGTGTTCACTTAACTATGGAATTCCTTTTAAAAGGAAACCCAGATGAATTGTTGTTGTGCCCATTGACAACATCCTTGTCTTCTCCATAATTTTGCTGAACATTAAGCTAGTGTTGGAAACTTTTGAAAGCATTTGTTCATGCTAGCTCATGAAGCATATGTTTGGATGAAGGTAGTGACTTCCCTTAATTCATGTGCATCTGATGCAAGTTGCCGCCGTGGATTCGAGAAAGTCAATGTTGCTTTCTTTGGAATCATTCCAAATCAGTCATGCACACGTGCGAAGAATGCTGTGGTTTGAAGACTTGCAACCTTCAATCTATATGTATCCCTAGCACACCAAGCCACTGATTGATTTGTTCAAGGAGAAGGAGTTCCTTCATAAGAGCTAATCCGGACTTATGAAAGAACTTCGATACCCTCGTTGATGGTTCCCCCTCCTGAACTCGGTAGTGTTTTATTATAAGACTACCACGTGGTCATGCTTGTCTGGGACAACGTGTTCACATGTTTGTAGCAGAACCAGCTCATGTTTTGGAGCTTGCTATCGTAGTTCATCTCCCGAGAATCCCGCAACGTCATCTCGTCGATTTGTGTTGCAAACTTTCATTTTCCTTCCTAAGACTCGATGAGTCTGGAATATCCTAACACCAACCAGAGCTGAATCTCAGGCAGATATGATGGTTGGAACATTTCCCTAAGAACTATAATATTGGTCTCTCGATAACCGGTAAGGTGGATGTCGTGGCCAACACACCCATCCGGTAGACCTATTATTATAGTATCTTGTTTGAGGAAGTTGGCCACCCCCCCCATAGGGATTTCGTAGGATTTACTCCCTAGTTGCCCCTATGGATTTTTGTGTTCCCGAAGTCCGACCTTTTACTTGATGTTTTAGATATCAAACCATATCTATGAATGGGTTATACTAGCACATCAAGGAGAACATTAGAAGCGGAGTGCTAAATGTCTCTCGGTCGATCATCCAGATTTTATTTGCTTGGCCTCGCTAAGGTGAAATCTGAGAAAGTGTTATCCTCCTTCGCATCTGCATCGTCCATCGCTATTCATCATGGTAGTATGTTGTGTTGTCAGCACCCTTGACGCGGTTGTTGATAAAACCTTGATGATTATGGAAATGCTCAAGTTCTTGAGAGCACGCACAAGCACTACGTGTTATCATCATCTCTAACTGGGATTCCTCTCAGTTTCCTCGGTAAATGCTATGACCTTTTCAAACAGTGAATTCACTCTTTATTGTTGGGTTCTTCCCCAGTTACCAGAATCATTCCTAGCATTTGCATTTTGTTCCCAGCTTGCACCACCAATGTGCCATTCTACCATGGGTCTCTTCCATTTCCGGTGATAAGCAAACTCATCCATTACGTTGTCTTCAACAAGGTAATCCACATCATCCAAGTCCGAGTATGCCATTCTACCGACCCCCTCCAAACGATCGCTCGAGAATTGTCTTAGGCTGGTTCAAAGAGTTTCAATGATCTATGAATCAAAAGTAATTCTTTTTGCCACTTAAGGAAATATCTCTACGAGTCACCTTCCCTAAGGTGTATCGTTATGGTATTATGGCAACTCAACTCCTCGCTACGTGGACAATCGTTTACCACCTTCTTAGGTGTGGAATCGTTGTCTACCTAGTGAACCTTCGTCATCCGTTTCTTTCCACCCCTCTTGATGTGTATCTCGTGTCTAAACCCGAGAGATGGTCCTATGTCTCATTCCGTGAGTTGTTCGATCTTCGAGAAGATCGACCCTTCTAGGGTCTTTCCTTTCCCCTCGTGGTCATGATAGCTGGAGTTCTCAGAGCAAGACGACAAGACAAAGTTGGTGTTCAAATCAACGTTCATTGAAGTGCACCCTGGATCGTGAAGATTATACTAGTTGCGTTTTCCTTCACCTTACCCTACGCTTGAATCTCGAGACGAGATTCTTGTTTAGTGGGGGTGAGTTGTCACATCCCTAGCTGCTGGTAGTGCTCTAGGCTAGCTCCATGTGTGCATCATGTCTATATTTTCGAAACTTGAACTGAGGAATTTTGGAAGCCTCAAAACCCTAAATAAAAGAGGGGCAAAAACCCTAGAAATCTCATTCATTGCTCCAAAATGCTCTTCTTAAATGTTTGATAATTTTTGGTAAGGGTTCTGGTCCCAACCAAAATATTGAACATTTTTAAGGAATTATTTTTGGGACTTTGGATTTAATTCATTAGCTATTTGAATTTGAATTATATTCATATAATTAGAATATAATTTCAAATACCCCTGAAATATTTTATAAGCTTTTGGAAAAGTCCATCTAGCAATATAAAATATTCAGAGGCGTTTTTGGCATTGTTTGAATTATTTTTAAAATTCAAAACAGTGGCAAAACAGATTAAATAAAGAAAACAGAACTGAAATAGAGATAAAAGACAGAGGAGAGAAACCTTACCTGGACTTACCTCTGCAGCCCACCAGGCCCATCTGGCCGGCCCAGCCCACCTCCTCCCCCTTGTCTTCTTCCTCCTCTGCCAGGAGGACGAATAGAGGCGAGGCGTGGCGCGCGCCCGAGAGGCCCCGGCCACCTCCTGCTTCCACCGAGGCGTTCCCGAGCCTCCCCCTCACGCCACCACGATGCCACGAACCCCCCCTGGTGGCCCTCTCTCCTCTCCCTCACTCGCTGCTCTCCTTCCCCTCTCCCTCTTCGTTCTTCGCCCGAACAGAGAGCCGCCGCCGTCGTTCGCTGCCACCACGCCCACCATGCTCCTCTCGCCTCCCCGTGTAGTCTGCAAACTCCGCCACCGCCTGTTACGTCGCCTCGAGCAAGCCCCGAGCGCTCGGACGCCCCAACTCGACCGCATCGACTCGTCTTCAAGCTTCGGTCGCCGGAGATCGCCGTCGCTGTCCCGTCGCCCCAGGCCTTCCCCGAGCACGCCGACCGTCTCATCGTGATCTCCGTGAGCCCCTGCTTCGTTTCCCCCTAACCCCATGTCCGATTTCGAGCTCCAGCCGCTCCCTCCATCGGAGCCGAGACGCTCCGCCGCACGGGCTCGTCGCCGGTGAAGCCCCGGTGACCTTTTGGTCCCACGCATGCGTCCGTTGCACTCGTTACGTCCCGTAGAGTAAATCTAGCGCGACAACCGTCTCGTTTGCACACCGCAGCGCCGGTCCCGCGAACCCCCGAGCTCCGGCCGCCGCCGGGGTCGATGCCGCGCTCAACTCCGGCCACCCCACGCCCTCTCGTGGGTCCCCCTAGATGCGCGGGAGCATGGGCTCCCTCTTGGTGCCCTCAGCGCGACCAGCCGCGGGCTGTAGCACCATCCCGAGAAACTCCGGCGAGGTCCCGCCGTCGCCATGGTCGCCGGCGTCCCTAGCCGACGTGGCCGCGTGATTAGCACTAATCACGGCCAGCTAACCTCCCCAGAGCCGCTGACGTATGGGCCCCACGCCCTTATTTAATCCTTATCTTTTTCTGTTAAGTTTTAATCTAACCACCATGGGCCCACACGTCAGCTTTGACCAAGCTGACGTGGCTGTTGACCTGGTCCCACCTGTCATTGTCACTAACCAGCACTAGTCACTGACCAGTGGGCCCCACTGGTCAGGTTTGACCCGAGCCAGCCCAGTTGACCCTGCTGACGTCACTGTGACGTGGGGCTGACGCAATAAGTATTTTCTGGATTTAAAAATAATCAGGAAATTTCAGAAAATAGCTAAAACTTCAATAAATCATAGAAAATTAACCGTAACTCCAAATTAAATAATTTATATATGAAAAATTATCAGAAAAATTCAAGGAATCCATCTGTACCATTTTCATGCATGTTAGAACAACTTTTAGCTGATGTTTAGCACAAATCAATTAAATGGCATTTGATTAATCACATATGGAGTTTGAATTTGAATCTTGTATTCAAACCAACTTCATTTAATCTATTGCTAGTTGCATTAGCTCAAAACACATTCATTTTGCCATGTCATGATCATGCATCATATTGTGCATTGCATTGATTGTGTTCCCTTCTGTGTTGCCGGTATTTGTCCCCTCTCGATAGACATGATACCGATGATGTGATCGTTGACACTGATGAAGACTCAATGTTATCTTCAGAAGTGCCAGGCAAGCAAAACCCCCTTGTTCATTCCGATACAATCCTACTCTCTCGCTCCTGCTCTCTTTTACTGCATTAGGACAACAACGATTCATCTGTTACTTGCTGCGGTAGCTGAACCCCTTTATCCTTTGCATGACCTGTCATTCCACAGTAAATAGATGAAACCCACTAGTATGAGTAGGAATTGTTTGAGCCCTGTTGTGCCTACTCATTCATGCTTGTTTGTCATGCCTGCTACTGCTTAGAGTTGAGTCAGGTCTGATTCATCGGGGATGAATCAGAGGCGTGTGAACATGTCCTACTGTGTGTGAGCTAAGTGTGTGAACACAATTTGGTAAAGGTAGCGGTGAGAGGCCATGTAGGAGTACATGGTGGGTTGTCTCATTACAGCCGTCCTCAGGAACTGAGTTCTGTGTTTGTGATCCATGATTCAGCTACTACCATACATTGGGCCCTGAAATATGACCCCGCTCGACTTCTTATTCACCCTAGTCCTCTGTCCAGGAGTTGCAAGTAGTTTCTGGTGTTTGTAGCTTACTGGAGGCCGTGGACAGCGCTGACCGTAGGGGTGGGCTGTGATGCGGTAGGTACGTGGCACGGTGTACCGGATGCCCGTTTGGTATCTCGGGAACCCTGTTCACATCGTTTGGGGCTGTGAGCGAAACTCCGGCCGGATCTCCTCATGGATGGAACCCGAATAGGCGATAAACCTGGACTAGAGACTTGAGTGTTTAGGTAGGTCGTGGTATACACCCACGTCGGCTTTCGCTTGAAGTCTGCCGAGCACATGTCGTGTGCAGACGCTAAGTGGTGGAAACATGTATGAAGAAGTACACCCCTGCAGGGTTAACATCATCTATTCGAATAGCCGTGTCCGCGGAAAAGGACTTCTGGGTTGCTTATATCAGTTCATAGACAAGTGAAAGTGGATACTCTAAAATACGCAAGATAAGCGTGAGTGCTATGGATGGCATTCTCGTAGGGAGACGGGAGCGGATCCATAGTGGTGTATTGATATGGTGAATATGTGGACTCGTGTGCGCCACCTCAAAAAAGTTACTCGCAGTCGTAGTTCAGGATAGCCACCGAGTCAAAGCTGGCTTGCTGCAGTTAAACCCCACCATCCCTTTGTTGATAATGATGCATATGTAGATAGTTCTGATGTAAGTCTTGCTGGGTACATTTGTACTCACGTTTGCCTATTTTATGTTTTTGCAGAGAGACTTCAGTCTCACTAGTATTTCCGCGTGGTCTTCGACGTTTAGCTTGTTACCTCAGCTACGATCTTGTGCCCTCGGCAGGATCTGATAGATAGTCAGGCTTCTCGGCCTTTTTCATTTATAGATGTCTGTACCCAGACATGATAGCTTCTGCTTGTGCTTTGACTTGTATGCTCTGATTGTTGGGTCGTGAGACCCATGTTTGTAATATCTCGCTCCTCGGAGCCTATTGATTAAAATACTTGAGTCATAGAGTCATGTTGTGATGCCATGTTGTATTTGCACATATCGAGCATATTGTGTGTATGTTATTGAAATGCTTGGTATGTGTGGGATCTGACCATCTAGTTGTTTATCCTTGGTAGCCTCTCTTACCGGGAAATGTCTCCTAGTGTTTCCACCGAGCCATGGTAGCTTGCTACTGCTCCGGGACACTTAGGCTGGCCGGCATGTGTCCTTCTTCGTTCCTGTGTCTGTCCCTTCGGGGAAATGTCACGCGATGAATACCGGAGTCCTGTTAGCCCGCTACAGCCCGGTTCACCGGAGTCCTGCTAGCCCAGTGCTACAGCCTGGATTCACTCGCTGATGACCGACACGTTCGATGCTGGGTCATGGATGCCTGTCCCTGTAAGTCTGTGCCACTTTGGGTTTACGACTAGCCATGTCAGCCCGGGCTCCTTATCATATGGATGCTAGCGACACTGTCATATACGTGTGCCAAAAGGCGCAAACGGTCCCGGGCAAAGGTAATGCGACACCCGTGGGGATACCGTGCGTGAGGCCGCAAAGTGATATGAGGTGTTACATGCTAGATCGATGTGGCATTGAGTCGGGGTCCTGACATAGGCCCAGGTTTGCTCGCCCTTTCGATCTTTTCCCCTTTCTCCTTTACTCGGCGAGCTCCCTGCGTGCATGCCACTGATTGATGAAAGAAACCCGAACCTGATTAAAAGATGTTGGCACGGCATGCACACTCACTCAAGGAGACGGGAAAAGGCAGGCAGCGCCCCATGTGAGACGATGCCATTGCCCCCGTCGGGCGCGCAGCACGGCAGGCACTGTTTTGTCCTGTGTGACCAGCGCGCCATCGGAAGGGGCGTCGTTCGCGCAATGATTAACCCGCACTTGCATTGCATAGCACAGCACAGGCGTGGTCACCGTCCCTCCGTCTCTGTGACTGACCATGCCCACTAATAAAAGCGGCACGCCATGCCGAGCCTTCCTCCTTCCGCCTCGGGGCCAGCGAGAGCGACAGGGACTCGCACAATTCGGGCGACGCAGGGGGCGCAGAACGGGAGCCCACGCCAGCTTTTGTTTCCTGCAGTGTTTCGGAAATCATGTACTAAAGCGCACAGGACAGTTGGTCAATGGTACGTAACTTTCTTCTTCTTATTGTGTGGCACTGCCAGGGCATGTTACATTGCACCATGGCATGGATGATGGACCGGGAGCACGTTGTATCATGGAAGAGAGAGGGCAGGCAGGCCAAGAATCACATGCTTTTCATGTACGTGTCCAGTTCTTCAATACTACAGCAGCAAGCACAATTACAACCAGGAAAAAGACGACGGCGAAACGAAAACATGAGCTAATAAGAACCTAAAGAACCAGGGCGACGGCGACGTCTGATCATCTGCGCCGGCGCCCCTTCTTCGCTTTCGCTTTGGTCTTGGTGTCACAAATTATTCACAGGCCAGTTTCGTGTCGAAGCTACTGAGGCAGATGGCGAACGCCTGGAAGGCCGACAGAGGGTAGCGGTAGTCCATGGTGAACATGTCCCTCGCGACCTTCCCAAACTGCAGGATGACCTTCTCAGGGTCGACCGGGCCGGGCTGCGAGGGGGTCGGGGCGCCGGCGGGCGGCGGGTTCGACGCGGCGGTCAGCTGGAAGTTCTTCACCGAGGCGATGGTCACGCGGCCGCGGAAGTTGAGGCACCAGCACTGCAGCTGCTCGTGCCACCTCGGGGGCTTGTTGCGGAGCACCAGCGGCCTCTCCTTGACCTCGCCCTCGCCGTCGCCGTCCGTCACCCCGCCGCAGCCGCTGATCTCGGAGAAGCGCGCGCTGTTGAAGTCCATGGACTGGTCCATGATGGACCTGGAGAAGGTGGCGCTGCTGCGGAACGACTGGGAGAAGGACGTGATGCTGCGGAACGAGTCGCCCAGGGCCCGAGGCACGATCTGCTCCGGCTGGCCGGGGACGACACCGCCGGGCTCAACCGACGAGGCTGGTATGGAGTGCATGATGCAGCGCATCCGCCTAGGCCCTCTCGTGCCAAGAACATTTAGCTCGTATGTCACCTGAGCTATGTTGTAACTGCCGGCAGGCACCTTCGGAGAGACCCTTGTTGAGTTGAACCTTCTGCTGCTTCTTCCAACAGGTGGCACTACGGCCCCGTTGTACGGGGGCTGCGTGTCGTAGATTAAAAACTTTGTGCCGAGGAAGTTTGACCTGGAAAAATGGTAAGCTTGGTGTCACACTCTCAAACAAGCAGAATGTCAAAAGTTTTTTTCCATAAACTTAAGTGTTAATCACCTCAGCTTTCCAATGTAGGTTCTGTTCGATCTTGAGGTGTTGGCAGAGTCCATTGAGATGGCATACTCTGTGCAAGATGTCTTGCGGTTCCTTTTAGCAGATAAGAGGAACTTGCCAGATTCTGCAGTAACAACTGCTCAAAAGAAAAAGATTCAGCATATTTGATTAAGTGGGAGGAGATAATTCAGGCATTTGATCCCTTCATACAGAAAAACATTTCCCATGTCACAAGTTAGAACTAGAGAAGTTTACATGAAACGAGGCAGAACAGTCAATTTAAGCACTCAAGCATGATGAAATATTTAAGACTGGTTACGTTTTCATCCTCGGCTATATCTCAGTGAGATAATAACCCAGCATACACAGAAAAAAAATGTACAACTGCTAGTACAAATGGGGAAGCATAACATACCATTGGTAAGGCACAGGTAGAGCTGATAGGTGGATTTTGATTTGTTCCTCTTTATAAAACATTGAATCATTCCATCTCGAGGACCAGGCTGTCAAGACAACAAAAGTTGTAGCGTATGAAGCACAAGAAAAGATGTCCACTGCTCACAGTTTTAGTATAAATAGTAGTAGGCACTTTCAGCAAAGGATGTCCGTATCTCTTTTTTTCCCTTTACCTGCTTTAGAGAGACTCGGAACGTAAGCTTCCCAGAGAACTCAGGGCTCAGCACAATCTCTTTGCACATTTCCCTCCATGTCTTACAAACAGCCGCGAAGCAGACGACGTGCTTCCTGGATGGCCAGGTGCTCTCATCAGCCTCCAGTCTCCGTATGATATCTTGGAGGAGTTCAGGAGGAAGACTTGCCCACCGACTCTCTTGAATTACAGGAGCTGGATCAAGGAAGTCATCCAATGAACTTTGAGCCTTCCCCTTGTGATGCCCAGTAAGACCATAAAGGCTTGCGATTGTCACATCAAAGCTCCGTCTCGACAAGCTACCGAAACCATCCCTAACATCACGAGCTATGCTACGAAACGACATCTAAGCCAGCCAATGCCAGGTAGTAAGGCATACGATATTGCCTGCAATTGGAAATAAACAAGGTTACCAACAAACTTTTAGCAGCTCCAGTCGATAGAACATCGAACAAGTAGATTACTGCACCTCCTCGGAAAGATTAGACCGCCAGAAAGTGCATGACTGAAGCAGCCGCTACGAGCTGTCCCTGTGAGAACAAAAATTCTCCATGAGCAAACAAGGCAGGATTACTAACACTGACGGATTTGATTGAGATAGGCTCACAGTGACTGTGTAACAACTAGGTAGGCCTAACTAGCAATCAAAGAGGAACCCCTGAACCCACAAATTGCTCATGGCGCAAGAACACACTTTTTGGCTACATATAAACCGGACGTCACTTTAAGCGCAAGACAGCTGGAAGTTTCGGAAAATTGCCTCCATATGCATGCACAGTGCTGAGAGATGACAGTTTGGCTACCAGAGGGCACGTCACATGTTTTTTGTGTGAGAGTTAACTTCCCGTGGAAGCTGTGGGGGAACGTAGCACCAAGAACACCAAATCTCAATTAGTTGCCGCCAATTTCTATTGCATTTTGAAGATGAAATGAAATCATGTGCCTTGCAGAACCAAACCATAGCCCTCTCTTCGTCTTCTCTTCACGCTAATACTAATATACATAAACTAGTACTAGCAAGTTTAATAGGATGTACGTATGGTATAGCATGTTATACTGTAGAAAGATAACATAATAAACAAGCCTAGTTTTGAAAAATATAGAAGTACAACTGGTTCCTCTGCTCAACCCCTGCAATGTAAGAAAAACAAATAAATTCTGAGGGAGACGGCCCGAAAGTCCACGCTCCGCCGCGAGAATTCGTCCCGGAGAACGCGCGCATCTACGGAA
Organism: Triticum dicoccoides; assembly: GCF_002162155.2. Lineage (NCBI taxonomy): Eukaryota > Viridiplantae > Streptophyta > Magnoliopsida > Poales > Poaceae > Triticum > Triticum dicoccoides. The sequence continues at coordinate 667,927,970 of NC_041385.1, read as the reverse complement.
CCAGAGAGGGTACGATCTACCGATCCGGCCAGGGGTCCGCCCCCGTCCGGAGGCCACACCATCACCGCGCCGCCACTCGCGGAACACAACCCGCACAAAAACAGAACCCCGCAAAACCCACGGAAACCAGGCCAGCGCCCCAGAGCTGCCCGGGAGAGAAGGGAGGACAGGAGCTCACATCGCATTCAGCCGAGACGGCGCCGCCACAGCTCCCGGACGCACAGGACGCGCACGCGCCAGAGCCAGGCCAGGCCACTGCCGCCCGACGGTACCGGGTGAGCGCTGGGAGCTCCGAGCGGCCGGGTTGCTCTCCTCCTCGCGTGCTCTCTCGGCTGCGCCGCGTGCGCGCTGTGGGTGGGGGAGGAGGGGGGCGGGGGGCTGCGGGAAGAAGGCGAGGGGAGAGGGATGAATGAATGAGGAAAGGAGCGGGGCGGGGCGGGGCGCTGGGCTCCGGTTTGTTTATCCGGTGTGGCGGTGGTGGGGTGGGTCGAGTTGACCGCGCCTTTTCCGTTCCGTCGGGGGGCCGTCCCCGTCCCTGCTATGCTATTCTAACGGCGTCGGGTCGGGCCGGGCCCGGCGAGCTGAGCTAGCTGCCTTGCCCCGGCGTCCACGGCACCAAAAGCGGAGGCCATGCGGCGTGCAGGCGAGGGTGGTGTGGTGTGTGCGTGCGGCGTGCACCACCGAGCCCACGCCACCAGAAACGGGACGGTATCCACTGCGTGACCAACGTTTTCTTTACAGACACCCAGCACCGTACATGCCCACGCCGAGCTTGTGGGTTTGAAACGTGCACCGTTCACTCAATCAACGAATTTAGCTTACATGATAGATTATCTCATGATACAACTTTATCTTATATATCGAAGAAAGGGTCATGCCCGTGAGTGTTAAGGCGGTAGATCTGCGAGCCCCGTAGCGTCCGCCTGCACCCACAACCTAGCCCCCACCTTGACCGTGTCGAGGAGGCTGGCGATGTTTGGGCGTGCGCCTTTGAAGATGTCCGCATTGTAATGCTTCCAAATCCATCAGGACTTCAACATGATCATCGTCGATGCGCCTTTGCGCGTAGCGGTAGGGGGCACAATGGGTGGCATTGTGCCACCAATCCGCAAACCTAACTCCATGGGCCGGGGGATAAGGAGTCAATCAGATCCAGAAAATGATCCCGTATCTCCAAAGGGTTCGCTGGGGAGGGAGGGGGGCAAGTCACCAGGTGTTCCATCGACTCATCCTCCTAATCACACATTACACACCGCGCAGGGGTTAAGGAGACAATGCGTGGCAAATCTCTTCGCCATCCAGAATTTGTCATGGTAAGTGAGCCAGATGATTTTCAAGCGTGGGGCCCAAGTCTTCCATGAAGCCCAAGCATTGAAGATGTGTCATAGCATGACTTGGAGGAGTACATGCCACTGGTAGTCGATGTAAGTCAGAGCATCCCGCGAGTCAGAGTGTTGCTCAAGGCGAGCGCTCCACTAGACCTGGATGTACTGCCACAGCGTCATGGGTTTAAGTGTGCCACGGGTCCGCGATCCACCGCCTATCAGTGATAGCCTAACGAATGGTACGACGCTTCCGAATGCATCTCGAGACTAGGAGAAGTAGCTCAGGCGCGGTCTCGATGATCAACCTACCCTCGATCCATCGGTCCTCCAAGAAGAGGGTAGACAGGTTCCATCACCTACCATCATCTTGATGGAAGCAGTGAACCCCTCACATTCATCTGTAGAGAACCGCTTATCGAGGCCCTGCCAAGGGCGCAACAAGTCGTTCCGCATCATCTAAAGCCACCGAACCCCGAGACGCGCCACTATTTTCGTGAGGTCAGGAAGAACGCCAAGCTTGAGAGGGCGTAAAAACCTTGAACATTCGATGTGGTTGTGGTCACCCCACGTAGGCGCTCTACCTGTCTAAAGTTGTGGCAGTGGTCTCCCAAAGTAGGCGCTCTACCCGTCTAAAGTTGTGGCAATGGTCGCCCAACGTAGGCGCTCTATCTGTCTAGAGGAACCATCGAAGGATCTTATCAATTTGCTTCGTGGCCCATTTCTCAACGCACAGCGTGGGGCGACCTCCAAGACCGACTTGACCAGAGTCAACCTTGGTCATCATGACCGCCTTCCAAGTAGGAAGCATGTATGTGATCCGACTGATGAGGAACTAGAGGGCCTCGTGGGATGACTTTCATGCAGTGTGAAAGATTCCAAGGTATTTGATCGGGAAGGAAGCAAGGTGTAGCCCATAACCATTGTCATCTCAAGAGCAATCGATGGGAGTCACCAAGCACTTAGCAATGTTTAGTGTGCAACCCTGATACCTGACCGAATAATGCAAGGAGGTCGTGGATTGCATGTATCCATCCTATCTGGGTGGCAAAATAGGACGACATCATCCATGTAAAACGAGACACTGCCCGACAAGTCCATGGGGTAAGACGCTACAACACCCTGAGTGAGGGGGTTACAGACTAAGGGGTCCTCAAGGCACTCGCCCATCAATATGGGCCGGACTGGTGAAGCCGTGCAGCAACGGGAGATTTATGAAGTCGTGGTGTGCCCTCCAAGTCAAGGATAGGCAGGATCTCTTTATCTCTTATTGTAATCTATCTTCTTTAACCCTAACCCTATCGGTATCTATATAAACCGAGGGTGGTATGTTGGGGAACGTAGTAATAATTCAAAATATTTCCTACGTGTCACCAAGATCAATCTAGGAGATGCTAGCAACTAGAGAGAGAGCGAGCGAGCGAGAGAGAGAGAGCATATTCATACCCTTGAAGATCGCTAAGCTGAAGCGTTACAAGAACGTGGTTGATAGAGTCGTACTCGCGGCGATTCAAATCATGGAAGATCCGATCCAAGCGCCGAACGGACGGCGCCTCCGCGTTCAACACACGTACGTACAGCCCGGGGACGTCTCCTCCTTCTTGATCCAGCAAGGGGAGAGGAGAAGTTGAGGGAGAACTCCGGCAGCACGACGGCATGGTGGTGGTGGAGCTCGTGGTTCTCCGGCAGGGCTTTGCCAAGCACTACGGAGGAGGAGGAGGTGTAGGAGGGGGAAGGGGTGCGCCAGGGGAAGGGGTGCGGCTGCCCTCCCAGCCCCCCCCCCCTCTATTTACAGGGTGAAGGGAAGAGGGGGTCGGACCCTCTAGATGCATCTAGAAGGGGGTGGCGGCCAAGGGGGGGAGCTTGCCCCCCAAGTTGGTGGGAGGCGAGCCCACTGTCAATGTCAAAACCGGCGGATCTTGGGTAGGGGGTCCCGAACTGTGCGTCTAAGGCTAATGGTAACAGGAGGCGGGGGACACAACGTTTACCCAGGTTCGGGCCCTCTCGATGTAGGTAATACCCTACTTCCTGCTTGATTGATCTTGATGATATGAGTATTACAAGAGTAGATCTACCACGAGATCGTAGAGGCTAAACCCTAGAAGCTAGCCTATGATTATGATTGTTCTTGTCCTACGGACTAAACCCTCCGATTTATATAGACACCGGAGGGGGCTAGGGTTACACAGAGTCGGTTATAGAGAAAGGAATCTTCATATCCGAATCGCCAAGCTTGCCTTCCACGTAAAGGAGAGTCCCACCCGGACACGGGATGAAGTCTTCTATCTTGTATCTTCATAACCCAACAGTCCGGCCAACGCATATAGTCCGGCTATCCGAGGACCCCTTAATCCAGGACTCGCTCAGTAGCCCCCGAACCAGGCTTCAATGACGATGAGTCCAGCGTGCAGATTGTCTTCGGCATTGCAAGGCGGGTTCCTTTTCCGAACTCTTCAAAGTACCTGTTGTAAAGAGCAGTGGCCGGCTTCCCATTTAATATTACGCTCATCGGCTTTTGTACCTTTATAGCCCCAGCCTCCACGGGTCGAGCTAATGCGAGAAGTCGGGGCATTTTTACACTTGCCACCCTAACCATGTAAATAAATTGTCTATTAAAGATACGGGGATCTTCAGATCCAATCCTCACCATCTTCCGCAAGCGAGGAATCATTAGAACGTGCCCGAAAAAACCACTCCAACATGGCCGGCGCTCACAACTCTTCCTCCCACCCTCACAGCACCAAGCCGGGCGATTGGGAGAAGTGTACTGTATCCCACGACCAATTAGTGAAGTTGCAGACCCAAGGGTTTCTACCTCCTGCATATCTAGTCCCCGTTCGAGCCGGATTGGCTTCCTTCGACGGCGGGGAGCAAGCGGAGAACTTTCCCAACCCATCCAGGAGGGAGCGAGTATGCCTTGTTTCCTACTTACTGAGGGGTGTCGGATTTCCAATCCATCCATTCCTCCGCGAGCTTCTGGAGTACTATGGCCTCCAGCTGCACAACTTACACATGCCTCCATCATGCACATCGCAGGTTATGTCGCTCTTTGCGAGCTATTTCTGGGTTGTGAAGCCCATTTTGAGCTATGGAAGAAGTTGTTTTGCCTCGTCCCCCGTAATCAAGGGGGATCAATATTCCAAGTGGGCGGAGCTGAGATATGGCGCATCGCCGGGACCGGATACTTATCCGGCACACCGAAGAAGGCATCCGAAGAATGGCCTTCCGAGTGGTTTTATATTGAGGACGTCACCCTTCCTGACCCAATCCGAATGGGTCTTCCTGAGTTTACAAATGCTCCACTGAAGAAACGCCTCAACTGGCGTCCCTGGAGCCTCAGAGAGGAAGATAGCAGGGAGGTTCTTCAATTGATGAGTAAGATAAGAACGCTCGCTCAGTTCAGACTATCAATAGTTGAAGTTACAACGATATCCATAATGCGGGGGGTTCAGCCACTCCAGTACCGAGGGCGTCCCATGTGGCACTTCAATGGAGAAGACGACGCCACCCGCTGCGGTCGGAAGGGTTCGGACTCCACCACCGCTCTGGTGGAAATACTGTCCGGTTTATACAAGGGGGAAAGAGAGGAGTTCATCCGCATTAAGCCACGAGATGGATTTTCCATGTGCAACCCCCCCAGCTGGGTGAGTTGCCATCCCATACTCTACTCTATTCATTTGCTGAGTCTTTTTTTCATAAATATTCATTCCGTCCATTTATAACAGGAATGGCAGAAAATAACCAGGGAGATCCATAGCCCGGCACCACAGCCAGAGGACCATAACTGAGCCCTTGACCCCGGATTCGAAGAGGATCCGGATATATTCGTGTTGGAGATCGTTGCAGAAAATAAAAAAATTCTACGCATCGCCAAGATCAATCTATGGGGTCATCTAGCAACGAGAGAGATAGGAGTGCATCTACATACCCTTGTAGATCACGAGTGGAAGCGTTCAAGAGAACGGGGTTGATGGAGTCGTACTCGTCGTGATCCAAATCACCGAAGATCCTAGTGCCGAACGTACGGCACCTCCGCGTTCAACACACGTACGGAGCGGAGACGTCTCCCGCGCCTTGATCCAGCAAGGAGGAGGGATAGGTTGAGGAAGAAAGCTCCAGCAGCAGCACGACGGCGTGGTGGTGATGGAGAGGCAGTACTCCGGCAGAGCTTCGCCAAGCTTCTACGGAGTAGAGAGGTGTTGGGGAGGGGAGGGGCTGCGCCTTGGAGGTGTGTGTGCAGCCCTCCCCTCGCCCCTCTATTTATAGGGGGGGAGGAAGGGGGCCGGCCCCCTCTAGATGAGATCTAGAGGGGGGGCAGTGGCCAAGGGGGGGGGACTTGCCCCCCCAAGCAAGGGGGGCGCCCCCTTAGGGTTTCCCCCCAACCCTAGGCGCATGGGCCCAAGGGGTGATGCCCCCAGCCCTCTAAGGGCTGGTTCCCTTCCCTCCACGGCCCATGAGGCCCTCCGGGAGAGGTGGCCCCTCCCGGTGGACCCCCGGAACCCTTCCGGTGGCCCCGGTACAATACCGGTATGCCCCCGAAACTTTCCGGTGACCGTATTACAACTTCCAATACATAAATCTTCACCTTCGAACCATTACGGAACTCCTCGTGACGTCCGAGATCTCATCCGGGACTCCGAACAATATTTGGTAATCACATACAAGTCTTCCTAATAACCCTAACGCCACCGAACCTTAAGTGTGTAGACCCTACGGGTTCGGGAATCATGCAGACATGACCGAGACAGCTCTCCTGTCAATAACCAACAGCGGGATCTGGATACCCATGTTGGTTCCCACATGTTCCATGATGATCTCATCGGATGAACCACGATGTCGAGGATTCAAGTAATTCCTTATACAATTCCCTTTGTCAATCGGTATGTTACTTGCCCGAGATTCGATCATCGGTATCCCAATACCTCGTTCAATCTCGTTACCGGCAAGTCACTTTACTCATTACGTAATGCATGATCCCTTGACCAACCACTTGGTCACATTGAGCTCATTATGATGATGCATTACCGAGTGGGCCCAGGGATACCTCTCTGTCATACGGAGTGACAAATCCAAGTCTTGATTCGTGTCAACCCAACAGACACTTTCGGAGATACCTGTAGTGTACCTTTATAGTCACCCAGTTACATTGTGACGTTTGGTACACCCAAAGCACTCCTACGGTATCCGGAGTTACACAATCTCATGGTCTAAGAAACTGATACTTGACATTAGAAAAGCTTTAGCAAATGAACTACACGATCTTGTGCTATGCTTAGGATTGGGTCTTGTCCATCACATCATTCTCCTAATGATGTGATCCTGTTATCAATGACATCCAATGTCCATAGTCAAGAAACCATGAATATTTGTTGATCAACGAGCTAGTCAACTAGAGGCTCACTAGGGACATGTTGTGGTCTATGTATTCACACATGTATCACTGTTTCCCGTTAATACAATTATAGCATGAACAATAGACAGTTATCATGAACAAGGAATTATAATAATAATCATTTTATTATTGCCTCTAGTGCATATTTCCAATAGTCTCCCACTTGCACTAGAGTCAATAATCTAGTTACATTGTGATGAATCGAACACCCATAGAGTTCTGGTATTGATCATGTTTTGCTCGCGGAAGAGGTTTAGTCAACGGATCTACGACATTCAGATCCGTATGCACCTTGCAAATATCTATGTCTCCGTCTTGAACATTTTCACGAATGGAGTTGAAGCGACGCTTGATGTGCCTGGTCTTCTTGTGAAACCTGGGCTCCTTGGCAAGGGTAATAGCTCCAGTGTTGTCACAGAAGAGAGTGATCGGCCCCGACGCATTGGGTATAACTCCTAGGTCGGTGATGAACTCCTTCATCCAGATTACTTCATGCGCTGCCTCCGAGGCTGCCATGTACTCCACTTCACATGTAGATCCTGCCACGACGCTCTGCTTGCTGCTTCACCAGCTTACTGCCCCACCATTCAAAATATACACATATCCGGTTTGTGACTTAGAGTCATCCAGATCTGTGTCGAAGCTAGAATCGACGTAACCCTTTACGACGAGCTCTTCCTGACCTCCATAAACGAGAAACATATCCTTAGTCCTTTTCAGGTACTTCAGGATATTCTTGACCGCTGTCCAGTGTTCCATACCGGGATTACTTTGGTGTCTTGCAACCAAACTTACGGCAAGGTCTACATCAGGTCTGGTACACAGCATGGCATACATAATAGACCCTATGGCCGAGGCATAGGGGATGACACTCATCTTTTCTTTATCTTCTGCCGTGGTTGGGGATTGAGCTGAGATCAATTTCACACCTTGCAACACAGGCAAGAACCCCTTCTTGGACTGGTCCATATTGAACTTCTTCAATATCTTGTCAAGGTATGTGCTTTGTGGAAGACCTATGAGGCGTCTCGACCTATCTCTATAGATCTTGATGCCTAATATATAAGCAGCTTCTCCAAGGTCCTTCATTGAAAAACACTTATTCAAGTAGGCCTTTATGCTGTCCAAAAGTTCTATATCATTTCCCATCAAAAGAATGTCATCCACATATAATATGAGAAATGCTACAGAGCTCCCACTCACTTTCTTGTAAATGCAGGCTTCTCCATAAGCCTGCATAGACCCAAACGCTTTGATCATCTCATCAAAGTGAATGTTCCAACTCCGAAATACTTGCACCAGCCCATAAATGGATCGCTGGAGCTTGCATACCTTGTTAGCATTCTTAGGATCGACAAAACCTTCCGGCTGGATCATATATAGTTCTTCCTTAAGATAGTCGTTAAGGAATGCCGTTTTGACGTCCATCTGCCATATCTCATAATCATAGTATGCAGCAATTGCTAACATGATTCGGACGGACTTCAGCTTCGGTACGGGAGAGAAAGTCTCATCATAGTCAATCCCTTGAACTTGCCGATAACCTTTAGCAACAAGTTGAGCTTTATAGATGGTAACATTACCATCCGCGTCCGTCTTCTTCTTAAAGATCCATTTATTTTCTATCGCTCGCCGATCATCGGGCAAGTCTGTCAAAGTCCATACTTTGTTTTCATACATGGATCCTATCTCGGATTTCATGGCTTCAAGCCATTTGTTGGAATATGGGCCCGCCATCACTTCTTCATAGTTCGAAGGTTCACCGTTGTCTAACAACATGATTTCCAGGACAGGGTTGCCATACCACTCTGGTGTGGAACGTGTCCTTGTGGACCTACGAAGTTCAGTAGCAACTTGATCCGAAGTACCTTGATCATCATCATTAATTTCCTCTCCAGTCGGTGTAGGCACCACAGGAACATCTTCCTGAGCCGCGTTACTTACCGGTTCAAGAGGTAGTACTTCATCAAATTCCACTTTCCTCCCACTTACTTCTCTCGAGAGAAACTCTTTCTCTAGAAAGGACCCGTTCTTGGCAACAAAGATCTTGCCTTCGGATCTAAGGTAGAAGGTATACCCAATGGTTTCCTTAGGGTATCCTATGAAGACGCATTTTTCCGACTTGGGTTTGAGCTTTTCCGGTTGAAGTTTCTTGACATAAGCATTGCATCCCCAAACTTTTAGAAACGACAGCTTAGGTTTCTTCCCAAACCATATTTCATACGGTGTCATCTCAACGGATTTAGACGGTGCCCTATTTAAAGTGAATGTAGCTGTCTCCAGAGCATATCCCCAAAAAGATAGCGGTAAATCGGTAAGAGACATCATAGACCGCACCATATCCAATAGAGTGCGGTTACGATGTTCGGACACACCGTTACGCTGAGGTGTTCCAGGCGGCGTGAGTTGTGAAACAATTCCACATTTCCTCGAGAGCATACCAAACTCGTGACTTAAATATTCTCCCCCACGATCTGATCGTAAGAACTTTTTTTTCTGTCACGTTGATTCTCTACCTCATTCTGAAATTCCTTGAACTTTTCAAAGGTCTCAGACTTGTGTTTCATTAAGTAGACATACCCATATCTACTTAAGTCATCAGTGAGGGTGAGAACATAACGATATCCACCGTGAGCCTCAACACTCATTGGACCGCACACATCAGTATGTATAATTTCCAATACGTTGGTTGCTCGCTCCATTGTTCCGGAGAACGGAGTCTTGGTCATTTTCCCCATGAGGCATGGTTCGCACATGTCAAATGATTCGAAATCAAGAGACTCCAAAAGTCCATCAGTATGGAGCTTCTTCATGCGTTTGACACCAATGTGACCAAGGCGGCAGTGCCACAGATACGTGGGACTATCATTATCAATCTTACATCTTTTGGTATTCACACTATGAATATGTGTACATCACGTTTGAGATTCATTAAGAATAAACCATTGACCAGCGGGGCATGACCATAAAACATATCTCTCATATAAATAGAACAACCATTATTCTCGGATTTAAATGAGTAGCCCTCTCGCATTAAACGAGATCCAGATACAATGTTCATGCTCAAAGCTGGCACTAAATAACAATTATTGAGGTTCAAAACTAATCCCATAGGTAAATGTAGAGGTAGCATGCCGACAACGATCACATCGACCTTGGAACCATTCCCGACGCGCATCGTCACCTCGTCCTTCGCCAGTCTCCGCTTATTCCGCAACTCCTGTTTTGAGTTACAAATATGAGCAACCGCACCAGTATCAAATACCCAGGAGCTACTACGAGTACTGGTAAGGTACACATCAATAACATGTATATCACATATACCTTTGGTGTTGCCGGCCTTCTTATCCGCTAAGTACTAGGGGCAGTTCCGCTTCTAGTGACCGTTCCCTTTGCAATAAAACCATTCAGTCTCAGGTTTGGGTCCGTGCTTTGGCTTCTTCCCGGCAATTGGTTTACCGGGCGCGGCAACTCCCTTGCCGTCCTTCTTGAAGTTCTTCTTACCCTTGCCTTTCTTGAAACTAGTGGTTTTATTGACCATCAACACTTGATGTTCCTTTTTGATTTCTACCTCTGCTGATTTCAGCATTGAAAATACCTCGGGAATAGTTTTCACCATCCCCTGCATATTGTAGTTCATCACAAAGCTCTTGTAGCTAGGTGGGAGCGACTGAAGGATTATGTCAATGACCGCCTCATCCGGGAGGTTAATGTCCAGCTGGGACAAGCGGTTGTGCAACCCAGACATTTTGAGTATGTGCTCGCTGACAGAACTATTTTCCTCCATCTTACAACTGTAGAACTTGTCGGAGACTTCATATCTCTCGATCCGGGCATGAGCTTGGAAAACCATTTTCAGCTCTTGGAACATGTCATATGCTCCGTGCTGCTCAAAACACCTTTGGAGCCCCGGTTCTAAGCTGTAAAGCATGCCGCACTAAACGAGGGAGTAATCATCAACACGCGACTGCTAAGCGTTCATAATGTCTTGGTTCGCTGGGACGGGTGCTTCACCTAGCGGTGCTTCTAGGACATATGCTTTCTTGGCAGCTATGAGGATGATCCTTAGGTTCCGGACCCAGTCCGTATAGTTGATGCCATCATCTTTCAGCTTGGTTTTCTCTAGGAACGCGTTGAAGTTGAGGTTGACATGAGCTTGGGTCATTTGATCTACAGGACATTTTGCAAAGGTTTTAGACTAAGTTCATGATAATTAAGTTCATCTATTCAAATTATTTAATGAACTCCCACTCAGATAGACATCCCTCTAGTCATCTAAGTGATACATGATCCGAGTCAACTAGACCGTGTCCGATCATCACGTGAGATGGACTAGTCATCATCGGTGAACATCTCCATGTTGATCGTATCTTCTATACGACTCATGTTCGACCTTTCGGTCTCTTGTGTTCCGAGGCCATGTCTGTACATGCTAGGCTCATCAAGTCAACCTAAGTGTTTTGCATGTGTAAATCTGGCTTACACCCGTTGTATGTGAACATTAGGATCTATCACACCCGATCATCACGTGGTGCTTCGAAACAATGAACTTTCGCAACGGCGCATAGTTAAGGGGAACACTTTCTTGAAATTGTTATGAGGGATCATCTTATTTACTACCGTCGTTCTAAGCAAATAAGATGCAGAAACATGATAAACATCACATGCAATCAAATAGTGACATGATATGGCCAATATCATTTTGCTCCTTTGATCTATATCTTTGGGGCGCCATGATCATCATCGTCACCGGCATGACACCATGATCTCCATCATCATGATCTCCATCATTGTGTCTCCATGAAGTTGTTCGCCAACTATTACTTGTACTACTATGGCTAACGGTTTAGCAAAGAAGTAAAGTAATTACATGGCGTTATTCAGTGACAAGCAGGTCATACAATAAATAAAGACAACTCCTATGGCTCCTGCCGATTGTCATACTCATCGACATGCAAGTCGTGATTCCTATTACAAGAACATGATCAATCTCATACATCACATATATTTCATTCATCACATCCTTTTGGCCATATCACATCACAAGGCATATGCTCCAAAAACAAGTTAGACGTCCTCTAATTGTTGTTGCAAGTTTTTACGTGGCTGCTATAGGGTTCTAGCAAGAACATTTCTTACCTACACCAAAACCAAAACGTAATATGCCAATTTCTATTTACCCTTCATAAGGACCCTTTTCATCGAATCCAATCCGACTAAAGTGGGAGAGACAGACACCCGCTAGCCACCTTATGCAACTAGTGCATGTCAGTCGGTGGAACCTATCTCACGTAAGCGTACATATAAGGTCGGTCCGGGCCGCTTAATCCCACGATGCCGCCGAAACAAGATAAGACTAGTAGTGGCAAGTAAATTGACAAAATCTACGCCCACAACAAAATTGTGTTCTACTCGTGCATAGAAACTACGCATAGACCTAGCTCATGATGCCACTGTTGGAGATCATTGCAGAAAATAAAAAATTTCTACGCATCACCAAGATCAATCTATGGAGTCATCTAGCAACAAGAGAGATAGGAGTGCATCTACATACCCTTGTAGATCGCGAGCGGAAGCGTTCAAGAGAACAAGGTTGATGGCGTCGTACTCGTCGTGATCCAAATCACCGAAGATCCTAGTGTCGAACGGACGACACCTCCGCGTTCAACACACGTACGGAGCGGAGACGTCTCCCGCGCCTTGATCCAGCAAGGAGGAGGGAGAGGTTGAGGAAGAAAGCTCCAGCAGCAGCACGACGGCGTGGTGGTGATGGAGAGGCAGTACTCCGGCATGGCTTCGCCAAGCTTCTGTGGAGTAGGAGAGGTGTTGGGGAGGGGAGGGGCTGCGCCTTGGAGGCGTTTGTGCAGACCTCCCCTCGCCCCTCTATTTATAGGGGGAGGAGGAAGGGGGCCGACCCCCTCTAGATGAGATCTAGAGGGGGGGCGGCGGCCAAGGGGGGGGGGGACTTGCCCCCCAAGAAAGGGGGGCGCCCCCCTTAGGGTTTCCCCCCAACCCTAGGCGCATGGGCCCAATGGGGGATGCACCCAGACCTCTAAGGGCTGGTTCCCTTCCCTCCACGGCCCATGAGGCCCTCCGGGAGAGGTGGCCCCTCCCGGTGGACCCTTGGAACCCTTCCGGTGGCCCTCGTACAATACCGGTATGCCCCCAAAACTTTCCGGTGACCGTATTACAACTTCCCATATATAAATCTTCATCTTCGGACCATTCCGGAACTCCTCGTGACGTTCGAGATCTCATCCGGGACTCCTAACAACATTCGGTAATCACATACAAGTCTTCCTAATAACCCTAGCGTCACCGAACCTTAAGTGTGTAGACCCTACGGGTTCGGGAATCACGCTGACATGACCGAGACAGCTCTACGGTCAATAACCAACAACGGGATCTGGATACCCATGTTGGTTCCCACATGTTCCACGATGATCTCATCGAATGAACCACGATGTCGAGGATTCAAGTAATCCCGTATACAATTCCCTTTGTCAATCAGTACGTTACTTGCCCGAGATTCGATCGTCGGTATCCCAATACCTCGTTCAATCTCGTTACCGGCAAGCCACTTTACTCGTTACGTAATGCATGATCCCGTGACCAACCACTTGGTCACATTGAGCTCATTATGATGATGAATTACCGAGTGGGCCCAGAGATACCTCTCCGTCATACGGAGTGACAAATCCCAGTCTCGATTCGTGTCAACCCAACATACACTTTTGGAGATACCTGTAGTGTACCTTTATAGTCACCCAGTTACGTTGTGACGTTTGGTACACCCAAAGCACTCCTACGGTATCCGGGAGTTACACAATCTCATGGTCTATGAAACTGATACTTGACATTAGAAAAGCTTTAGCAAACAAACTACACGATCTTGTGCTATGCTTAGGATTGGGTCTTGTCCATCACATCATTCTCCTAATGATGTGATCCCGTTATCAATGACATCCAATGTCCATAGTCAGGAAACCATGAATATTTGTTGATCAACAAGCTAGTGAACTAGAGGCTCACTAGGGACATGCTGTGGTCTATGTATTCACACATGTATCACTGTTTCCGGTTAATACAATTATAGCATGAACAATAGGCAATTATCATGAACAAGGAAATATAATAATAATCATTTTATTATTGCCTCTAGGGCATATTTCCAACAATTTGTGGAGCTCGGGGAAGGGGTGTTCTACCAAGCGAGCTGTGACAGCACAGAAGTGGCCATCATTGCTAACTATCCCGGCCTGCTCCCTGTATCACATGTAAGTAAACAAGAGACTTATCTTCCGAAAAGGATTTACTCTTTCCGTCTCACCCACCGCACAATTCTTATGCTCTAAAGGGAAGACGATCAGCGCGCCATGCTGAACCCGAGGCGACTCACCAACAAGGGGCGCCCGTGCCGGGTAAGCCTTCAAAAAGAAAGGCGAACAACAACATGGCCGAGCCGTCATCAAGGAGGTATGGTCTTAAACACGCTCTGTGGTTGTCATCTTAAAGTATGACACTATCCGTTGTGTTTTAGTAGAAAGAAAATCCGCCGGACTATGTCCGGGGATCCTGCCAGCCGTGCCTCTACTAGCCTGATTCCGGACCCGGTCTCGAGGACGGAGGCCAACACGGAAGTGACACCGGATCATCCTCATACAGTGGATTCAGATAGAATGTCTATTACGAATTTTGAAGTGGAGAGCGCCAGGAATCATCGGTGGCGGCTGCCCGCACTCCGCGACCCTAATTTTTCGGAAGAGGCTTTTAATGCCTTCAACTCGGGTGATGCGGACATCCGAGCCACTCAGGATGGGCTTGCTAGAGCCACAGACCAGTATTTGAAAGATATACGGGTAAGTATGAAAATTTGATAATTATGTATATCAGTAGCCCCTGAGACTTGGAACAGTTGGTACAGTTGTATTAATAGGTGCTCTCAGAGAAGAACAACCTGTTGTCTCAAGAGCTGGAAAAGTGTCGAACCCAGCTAACATCCGCTACGGCCGGGCTGTCAAGATCTGAAAAGGCATCCACTGGTATGTATTCCCGAATTGAGAAAAACAATATAGTATGTATAGACCAGTAATGCTAACAATATCTGATGACAAAATCCTCAGATAATCCGGAACAGAATCCGGGAATCCCACAAGAGGGTGAACAAGAAGCGCAAATGCAATCAGCTGTTGGCGAGCGTGTAGTTACACGGGTCATACAGGAGAAAAACAAACTCCAAGATGCCAATATCCAGCTGGGCAAATAATTGAAAGATGTTCGGGCCCAGCTGGCTGACGCCATGAAGGAAAATAAGAGGCTTCAACGCAGCATTTGTAGTATGTGCTCAAGCGAGCATTTATATAGTTCGGCAAAGAAAGGAACTGACAGAGTTATGTCTGTAGGTATGTTGACTGGCCGTCCCGAAGAGGAGATGCCCGGATCCTCAGGCGATCTGCTACAAGAGCTTTCGCAACTGCACGAGCAAGTTCGACAGGTCATGCGAGGTGTCGCCAAGGCCTTGTGGTCGTCCGCCTCCTTACCAGGAAGTATGGGGGAGCTTGTACAACTATTCAAGGGAGCGCAGCGGTGTTTCCGACTATGGAAGATATCTGCATGTCGAGAAGGTGCGAGGGAAGCTTGGGCCATGGTGAAAACACGGTATACCAAGCTCGATCCGAATCATATGGCCCGGGTCGGACCTGTAGGGTTAGATGGGAAAGAAACTCCCGTTAGTCTGGTATATGACCAGGTAGGATTAGCCGCAAAATATTCCCAACAGGATTGTAGGCTAGACAACTTGTTGGATGGCATAGAAGAAGAAGCATTTGAGTCTAAGTGACTATGTACTTCAATTGACATATTTGTCCCTAGCCGGATTGTAAATCATTTGTCATGGCTGACCTTTTCGCTTCAGCCTCCGGACCCGACAGTCCGGAGTGTTTCTGAATACCCGCCCAGTTATATAAACCAGGGTACGCGTGGAAACCAGGCATAGGGGTCATAGTTGCTTGAACAGACAAGTACCCAACTAGCTATGTTATATTACATGGAGAGTAAGAAACATCTTCCAGGGAGAATAGTTCCGTTAGGGGTTCCTTTCCCTGGGTACGCATGCATTAACGTGCATGTTCGAACTATGATAAAAAAGCGCAGTGTATGTAACAACTGGGGGTTCATATTGTGATAGGTAAAAAACATCTTTAGTCCACCGACCGAATATTCCCTTAAGAACGCTAGCTTTCGGCTTCACCCAGTCTGAGGTACACATCCGGAGTACCCGGCAGTAACAGTCGCAGAGGCACTCCCTTTATGCCCTAGCCGAACTAACAGGAACTTAGGGCATAAGCACAGTAGCCAGACAACCCATCTTGGCCAAAACTTAACTCATATCAATGCATATAATGGCGAAAAAGGTACATATGGGAAAAGGACGCATATGCAGTGGGCTTGATGCCCGGAAGATGATTATATTAAGCTTCTGTATAAGAAGCCCCCAGGTATAATGAGCGCACATACTTGAAGATTAGTGCGTCACAAGTGTGTAGTCTAGCCACACTAAAGCTTTGGAGCTACAAAAAGAAAAACGAGAAGAGAGCTGAAAAGTAAATAAAAAGGAACAGAGGGAAGGAGACGAACAAAGAGTTCGACGCTAGGCGTAGAATCTTCGTAGTCTGGCCGCGTTCCATGGGTTCGGCTTGAGGTGATTATTTGATGCATCACGCAGGTGGTACGCTCCTTCGGTGAGAACTTTGTCAATAATGAAGGGACCCTCCCACTTGGGCTTGAGTTTGTCCTTTTTCTTCTCCGGTAGGCGTAGAACAAGTTCGCCAATATTATAAGTCGTGGCCCGTACTTCTCTGCTTTGATACCTGCGAGCCTGTTGTTGATAGAATGCGGAACAGGCTTTTGCGACGTCGTGCTCCTCTTCCAGGGCATCTAAACTATCGCGCCGATCGAGCTCGGCCTCTCTATCTTCGTACATGCGCACTCGAGGTGAGTCATGAATAATATCGCAGGGCAACACAACCTCTACGCCGTACACCATGAAGAAGGGTGTGTATCCGATAGTGCGATTTGGCGTGGTCCGCAGCCTCCAGAGTACGGAGTCAAGCTCCTAAACCATGTGTGTCTGATTCTTTTAAGGATCGCACTAGTCTGGGTTTAATGCCGCTCATAATAAGACCATTGGCTCGTTCGACTTGACCGTTCGTTTGAGGGTCATAGACACAGGCGTAATTGAGCTTAATACCCATGTTGTCGCACCAAGTTTTCACCTCATCGACTGTGAAATTGGAGCCGTTGTCGGTGATGATGCTGTGGGGGACACCATAACGGTGCACAACACCCGATATGAAGTCTATCACAGGTCCAGATTCGGCCGTTTTAACTGGCTTGGCCTCTATCCATTTGGTGAATTTATCCACCATGACCAACAAGTATTTTTTTCTTATGGCTTCCTCCTTTAAGGGGTCCGACGATATCAAGCCCCTAGACCGCAAAGGGCCAAGTTATGGGGATTGTTTGTAGGGCGGTGGGTGGCATATGGCTTTGGTTGGCGAAAAGCTGGCATCCGACGCAATGTTGGATGAGGTCCTGTGCGTCTGCTCGGGCCGTCAGCCAGTAGAAACCTGTACGGAAGGCCTTGCTTAAAGGGCCCGAGCTGCGGCGTGGCGACCACCGAGGCCGGCATGAATTTCAGTCAAGAGCTGCCGCCCTTCCTCCTTGAAGATACATCTTTGAAGTACTCCGATAGCGCTTTTCTTATAAAGCTCTCCCTCATGGACTTTGTAGGCTTTAGAGCGCCGCACAATGTAGCGTGCCTCATTTTGATCCTCGAGGAGTTCTTGCCTATTAAGGTAGGCCAAGAAGGTTCGGTCCATGGGGCGATGACAACCATGATGAGATGGGCCGAAGGTGTTATTTTGGTGGCAGAGCCCCCGATTATGTCAGTGTGTTCGGAATCTAGGGTTGTGGTCGGATCCGGACTGATGTTGTCGGTCTCCCCTTGCCACACACGGATGGCTTGAAAAGCCTTTACAGAAAGATGTTAGATGGGATGGGGTCGCGCTTAGCACCAAGGCGGGCGAGGACATCCACCGCTTGATTGTTTTCTCGAGACACATGATGAAATTCGAGCCCCTCGAACCGAGCTGACATTTTAAGGACGGCATTACGATAGGCCACCATTTTCGGATCTTTGGCATCGAAGTCTCCATTTATTTGAGATATTGTGAGGTTTGAATCCCCACGCACTTCTAGGCGTTGAATGCCCATGGAGACGGCCATCCAAAGACCATGCAATAGAGCCTCGTATTCGGCTGCATCGTTGGAGTCTGTGTATAATATTTGGAGTACGTATTAGACTATATCTCCAGTGGGGGATGTTAGGACAACACCTGCACCTAGACCTGCCAGCATTTTAGAGCCGTCGAGGTGCATGATCCAACTGGAGTATGTGACGTACTCTTTAGGGAATTTGGCCTCTGTCCATTCGGCGACGAAGTCTGCCAGTACTTGGGATTTAATGGCTCGCCGTGGTTTATATGTTATGTCGAATGGGAGGAGCTCGATGGCCCACTTAGCAATCCGGCCCGTGGCATCATGATTGTTTATTATGTCATTGAGTGGTACTTTAGAGGCCACCGTGATTGAACACTCTTGAAAGTAGTGTCCGTTGGAAATATGCCCTAGAGGCAATAATAAAATGGTTATTATTGTATTTCCTTGTTCATGATAATTGTCTATTGTTCATGCTATAATTGTATTAACTGGAAACCGTAATACATGTGTGAATACATAGACCACAACATGTCCCTAGTGAGCCTCTAGTTGACTAGCTCGTTGATCAATAGATGGTTATGGTTTCCTGACCATGGACATTGGATGTCATTGATAACGGGATCACATCATTAGGAGAATGATGTGATGGACAAGACCCAATCCTAAGCATAGCACAAGATCGTGTAGTTCGTTTGCTAAGAGCTTTTCTAATGTCAAGTATCATTTCCTTAGACCATGAGATTGTGCAACTCCCGGATACCGTAGGAGTGCTTTGGGTGTACCAAACGTCACAACATAACTGGGTGGCTATAAAGGTGCACTACGGGTATCTCCGAAAGTGTCTGTTGGGTTGGCATGAATTGAGACTAGGATTTGTCACTTTGTATGACGGAGAGGTATCTCTGGGCCCACTCGGTATTGCATCATCATAATGAGCTCAATGTGACTAAGTATTTAGTCATGGAATCATGCATTACGGAACGAGTAAAGTGACTTACCGGTAATGAGACTGAACGAGGTATTGGGATACCGACGATCGAATCTCGGGCAAGTAACATACCGATTGACAAAGGGAATTGCATACGGGAGTGCTTGAATCCCCGACATCGTGGTTCATCCGATGAGATCATCATGGAACATGTGGGAGCCAACATGGGTATCCATATCCCGCTGTTGGTTATTGGCCGGAGAGATGTCTCGGTCATGTCTGCATGATTCCCGAACCCGTAGGGTCTACACACTTAAGGTTCGGTGACGCTAGAGTTGTTATGGGAATTAGTATGTTGTTACCAAATGTTGTTTGGAGTCTCGGATGAGATCCCAGACGTCACGAGGAGTTCCGGAATGGTCTGGAGGTGAAGATTTATATGTGGGAAGTCCAGTTTCAGTCACCGGAATGGTTTCGGGGGTTATCGGTATTGTACCGGGACCACCGAAAGGTGTCTGGAGGTCCACCGGATGGGGCCACCTGCCCCGGGGGGCTTAATGGGCTGAATATGGGAGGGAACCATCCCCTAGTGGGTTGGTGCGCCCCTCCCCAAGGGCCTAAGGCGCCTAGGGTTGGAAACCCTAGGGGAGGGGGGCGCCTCCACCTTGCTTAGGGGGCAAGTCTCCCCCTCCTGGCCGCTGCCCCCCTCTAGATGGGATCTAGAGGGGTCGGCCCCCTCTCCCCTTCACCATATAAATAGAGGGGGAGTGGGAGGTGAAAGGATCGATATGGTTGACTAGAGGGGGGTGAATAGGCAACTAACAATTTTTAGACTTTTCTTTAACAAATTAAAACTTGCAATGAAATAGGTTGTCTAGATGTGCAACTACGTGGACAACCTATATGATGCAAAGACAATAAGCACACAAGCAAGCAATGGATATAACTCAAGTAAGCTTGCAAAAGTAAAGGGACAAGATAACCAAGAGTGGAGCCGGTGGAGACGAGGATGTGTTACCGAAGTTCCTTCCTTTTAAGGGGAAGTACGTCTCCGTTAGAGCGGTGTGGAGGCACAATGCTCCCCAAGAAGCCACTAGGGCCACCGTAATCTCCTCACGCCCTCACACAATGCGAGATGCCGTGATTCCACTATTGGAGCCCTTGAAGGCGGCAATTGGACCTTTACAAACAAGATTGGGGCTATCTCCACAACACTTGGAGGCTCCCAACAACACCACGAAGCTTCACCACAATGGAGTATGGCTTCGAGGTGACCTCAACCGTCTAGGATTCTCAACACCCAAGAGTAACAAGATCCGCTAGGGATAAGTGGGGGGAATCAAATTTCTCTTGGTGGAAGTGTAGATATGGGCCTTCTCAACCAATCCCGAGCAAATCAACAAGTTTGATTGGCTAGGGAGAGAGATCGGGCGAAAATGGAGCTTGGAGCAACAATGGAGCTTTGGGGGAAAGAGGTAGGTCAACTTTGGGGAAGAAGACCCCTTTATATAGTGGGGGGAACAAACCAACCGTTATCCCACTCACCAGCCCCGCACGGAGCGGTACTGCCGCTGGCGTGGATAGCGCCCCAAATTCGGCCTTCCGAATACTAGGGGCTTTAAAATTATAGAATTCTATGGCTAAGTGAGAGTGTTCAAGCATTATAAGTCTGGTTGCCTTGTTCGTTGTGTTGAGCGCCTCCCTAGATGGACCCAAATATGGGAACAAGAGTGCTCAAATTTATCCCGAACACCCCAGCACTCGTGGCATGGGGCTGAAGCCGACGACTTGCCATCTCTCAGATTTGATAAACAGCCGCCCAGAAGGTAATATTTTAAATTAAAAAGCGTTGCTTAGCGCAAATGAACTAAGTTTTCAGCGCACAGGATAACAAAATGCGAGTCTACTCAAATATTACATCTTTGGAGCACTCACCCGCAATAGTGCGGGCGCCCTTCAGCACACTCTTAAACTGTTGGAAATATGCCCTAGAGGCAATAATAAAAGGATTATTATTATATTTCCTTGTTCATGATAATTGTCTTTTATTCATGCTATAATTATATTATCCGGAAATCGTAATACACGTGTGAATACATAGACCACAATACATCCCTAGTGAGCCTCTAGTTGACTAGCTCGTTGATCAACAGATAGTCATGGTTTCCTGACTATGGACATTGGATGTCGTTGATAACGGGATCACATCATTAGGAGAATGATGTGATGGACAATACCCATTCCTAAACATAGCACAAGATCGTGTAGTTCGTTTTGCTAGAGCTTTTCCAATGTCAAGTATCTCTTCCTTAGACCATGAGATCGTGTAACTCCCGGATACCGTAAGAGTGCTTTGGGTGTACCAAATGTCACAACGTAACTGGGTGACTATAAAGGTGCACTACAGGTATCTCCGAAAGTGTCTGTCTGGTTGACACGGATCGAGACTGGGATTTGTCACTCCGAATAACGGAGAGGTATCACTGGGCCCACTCGGTAGTGCATCATCATAATGAGCTCAGAGTGACCAAGTGTCTGGTCACGGGATCATGCATTACGGTATGAGTAAAGTGACTTGCCGGTAAAGAGACTAAACGAGGTATTGGGATACCGACGATCGAGTCTCGGGCAAGTAACATACCGACTGACAAAGGGAATAGTATACGGGGTTGCTTGAATCCTCGATATCGTGGTTCATCCGATGACATCATTGAGGAGCATGTGGGAGCCAACATGGGTATCCAGATCCCGCTGTTGGTTATTGACCGGAGAGCCGTCTCGGTCATGTCTGCATGTCTCCCGAACCCGTAGGGTCTACACACTTAAGGTTCGGTGACGCTAGGGTTATAAGGAAGACTTGTATGTGATTACCGAATGTTTTTCGGAGTCCCGGATGAGATCCCGGACGTCACGAGGAGTTCCGGAAGGGTCCATGGGTAAAGATTTATATATGGGAAGTTGTCATGCGGACACCGGAAAGTTTCGGGGGCATATCGGTATTGTACCGGGGCCACTGGAAGGGTTCCGGGGGTCCACCGGGAGGGGACACCCCTCTCGGAGGGCCTCATGGGCCGCATGGGGCAGGGAACCAGCCCCTGGAGGGCTGCCCCCCCTTGGGCCCATGCGCCTAGGGTTGGGGGGGAACCCTAAGGGGGGCGCACCCCCTTTGCTTGGGGGGCAAGCCCCCTCCCTGGACGCCGCCCCCCTCTAGATCTCATCTAGAGGGGGCCGGTCCCCTTCCCCCTTCCCCTATAAATAGAGGGGTGAGGGGAGGGCTGAACACCTGATCCAAGGCGCAGCCCCTCCCCTCCCCAACACCTCTCCTCCTCCGTTGAGCGCTTGGCGATGCCCTGTCGGAGTACTGCCTCTCCACCATCATCACGCCGTTGTGCTGCTGCTGGAGCCTTCTTCCTCAACCTCTCCTTCCCCCTTGCTGGATCAAGAAGGAGGAGACGTCGTCCGTACCGTACGTGTGTTGAACGTGGAGGTGCTGTCCGTTCAGCACTTGGTCATCGGTGATTTGAATCACGGCGAGTACGACTCCATCATCACCGTTCCCTTGAACGCTTCCGCATGCGATCTACAAGTGGTATGTAGATGCAATCTCTCTCCCATGACTCGTTGCTTAGATGAACTCATAGATGGATCTTGGTGAAACCGTAGGAAATTTTTTAATTTTCTGCAACGTTCCCTAACATATAATACATCTCGGGCGTGCGGTGCTCCTTGCCCTGCGGCGGCGGGTCCGTCACGAGCTTCTGGGCATCCATCTTACCCCAGTGCACCTTTGCGCGGGCAAGGGCCCGACGGGCACCCTCAATACAAGCGGAGTGCTTGATGACTTCAACCCACGGGCACGCATCCACCAGCCACCGCACCAGGCCGAAGTAGCTCCCGGGCATGGCCTCCTTAGGCCATAGCCGAACTATGAGGCCCTTCATGGCCTGTTCGGCCACCTTGTGGAGCTCGACCAGCTGCTTCAGCTGGTCGCTAAGGGGCACCGGATGTCCATCCTCAGCATACTGAGACTAGAAGACCTTCTCCGTCGAGCTCCCCTCCTCAGCCCGGTAGAATGCGGCAACATCGGATACGCTGCGAGGAAGATCTGCGAACATTCCTGGAGAGCTCCGAATTCGGGTTAGTAACAGGTAATTAACACTCACATGCTTACTTTGCATGAAAAATGCCTTACCCGCCGCTATTTTCTTCAATTCCTCGATTTGTTGGAGGGCCTTATAGGCTTCGGCCTTAGCGGCTTTGGCACTCTCAAGAGCCGTCGCAAGCTCGGACTCTCGAGTCTCCGAGTCACGCTCCAGGCTCTCATGTTTTTTCACGAGATCCTGGAGCTCTTGCTGTACCTCCGCCACCCGCGCCTCTTGCTTCTCTCGCTCGGTGCGCTCCGCGGCCGCATTGCGTTCGGCCGCGGCCACCGCCTCCTTCAGGGTAGCCACCTCATTAGTGGCCCCTGCAATACCCACGTTATCCTTGTCATTCTTTTTGCAACCAAAATCCTTTTCTGTAAGGTACAATTTTAATAAGGTGTTACTCACCTTCCTTGTCCTCGAGCTGCTTCTTGGCACGGCCGAGCTCGTTCTCGGACCGCTCGAGGCTTTCCTTCAAAGTATTGACCTCCGCACTCAGTGCA
Organism: Triticum dicoccoides; assembly: GCF_002162155.2. NCBI lineage: Eukaryota > Viridiplantae > Streptophyta > Magnoliopsida > Poales > Poaceae > Triticum > Triticum dicoccoides. The sequence continues at coordinate 667,904,403 of NC_041385.1, read as the reverse complement.
GCAGAGGTCAGCAGCGCAGCCTGCAATCCCATATTGACATATTTTTTATGACTCCTGCGTATATCTTTTTAGATCCTCAGTCTGACTTTTCTTTCCGAACACCGAACCGAGCATCAGGGGCTACTGTCTATGCGGTACTATTTTACATATATCAAAATTCTTACCTCAAAGCCTGTTAAAAGGCTGCTGCAGGCTTTGGTCAGCCCGCTCTTGGCAAGCTGCACCTTCTGAATCACCGCACTCATAACAGTGCGGTGGTCCTCTTTGATGGAGGCGCCATTGAGCGCCTCGAGCAAGCTATCTGACGCCTCCGGTTGGACGGAGGCTGCCGGTGTCACGGTCTTGCCCTTCTTACGAAGGGGCCGCCCGCCGGACTTTGGAGTCACTATGGGATCCGGAGCCGAGTCCGGTGCAAAGTCCGAGAGGTTGTCCTGCGACACCTCCGGGGCCTCCTCCTCCTGGCGGGTCCCTTCCCGGTATCCCACCTCGGCATCGTCCGTGTCACGGGGGGTGGAGGCAGTCGGAAGAGAATCCATATCCGACGCACCTAAGGACCCGCTCGACGAAGCGGGAAGATCGTCCTTGGGCGGACTGCAGGGTTGTATGCGGCATTAGAAAGACATTGTGTGGCAAAAAGGAAAAACCATGAAGTTATTCGGGAGTCCGGATACTCACGATCTCGCCAGGGGCTTGGCCCTTGGAGGCCAGTCCTTGTCGTCGTCACTGGCGTTGGCAGAGCAGTCCGGGGGAAGAGTTTTTCCCTTCTTGGACCCTTCGGCCTCCCTTGTTGGGGAGGCCTTCCTTTTCTTCTCTCCCCCCACTGGGGGAGAGGCTTTCTTCTTCTCCTCCTCACCTTGGTGAGAGGAGTCGGCCTCAGAGTCGTCATCCGATAGCACCTGAAAACGGGAACTCTTCCGAGTCCCCGTGGCCTTCTTCTTGGCCTTCTTCTCCGGCACCACGTGGGGTGCCGGAGCCAGCAACCCCGTTAGGCAGGCGTCCGCTGGGTCCTTTGGCAATGGGGCCGGACAGATAGTCTGTTCGGCCTTCGCCAGCCAGTCCTGTCAAAGGTAAAGGGAGTTTAAATCCCGCATAGAGTCAAACTATGGAAAACGAGCGTTCCGTAAAGGACAAAATCACTTACCTCGTCAGCCGGACGCTGCGAGCTGAATCCGCGATCTTCGGTAGCGGATGCGGGAGCCTCGGCACCCTTGAACAGCACCTTCCAGACATCTTCGTACGTAGTGTCGAAGAGCCCGCTCAGAGTCTGGTGCTGCGCCGGATCGAACTCCCACATGTTGAAACCCCGTTGTTGGCACGGGAGAATCCGGCGGATGAGCATGACCTGGACTACGTTGACAAGCTTGAGCTTCTTGTCCACCAGCTTTTGGATACAGGCTTGGAGTCCGGTTAGCTCCTATGAATCACCCCAGATCCGGCCACTCTCTTTCCAGGAGGTGAGCCGTGTAGGGATGCCGGATCTGAATTCGGGGGCTGCTGCCCATTCAGGGTCACGCGGCTCGGTGATGTAGAACCACCCCGATTGCCACCCCTTAATGGTTTCCACGAAAGTGCCCTCCAGCCAAGTAACGTGGGACATCCTACCCACCATGGCGCCTCCGCACTCCGCTTGGCTGTCCTTCACAACCTTCGGCTGGACGCTGAAGGTCTTGAGCCACAAACCAAAGTGGGGCTGGATGCAGAGGAAGGCCTCGCACACGACGATAAATGCCGAGATGTTGAGGATGAAATTCGGGGCCAGATCATGGAAATCTAGGCCGTAGTAGAACATGAGCCCCCGGACAAAGGGATGGAGTGGGAAGCCCAGTCCATGGAGGAAATGGGGAAGAAATACTACCCTCTCATGGGGCCTGGGGGTGGGGATGAGCTCTCCCTCGTCGGGAAGCCGATGCACGATGTTGCTGGACAAATATCCGGTGTTGCGCAGCTTCTGGATCTGCCCCTCCGTGACGGAGGAGGCCATCCACTTGCCTCCCGCTCCGGACATAGTTGGAGAGGGTTGAGGTGAGAAGTGCGTACTTGGGCACTGGAGCTCGAGTTCGTGGAGTTGGATAAGCCAAGGAGGAAGAAGGCGCAGGTAAAAGGGTTGGATCTTTATCCCCTTATATGGGCGGACACAAACATGCGTCCCCACCGGCCTGATAAAACTCGCTTATCCCCCAAGCGCTGCAATCAATGGTGCTGTTGGGTTACCCACGTCCGTATTGATGGGAATCCCGGAATAAGGGGAACACGATCTCTGCTTCGACAAGACGTGCCAAAGAAACCGCTTCGCTAAACGCGCTGAGGTGGTACAATAAAAACGATTCTAGTAAAGGCTTGGTAGTGGTGTGACGTCATGCCGCAAAATACGTCAACAGATTGAACTTGTGTAATATTATTCTCTCTACGGTGGTGCGTGGAATTTAATTTTGCAGAGCCAGACACTATCCTGGTGTTCACAATCTTCTATAAATTATTCGGAGGAAGAACCCGCCTTGCAATGCCGAAGACAACATGCGCGCCGGACTCGTCGTCATTGAAGCCTGGTTCAGGGGCTACTGAGGGAGTTCCGGACTAGGGGGTGTCCAGATAGCCGAACTATCATCATCGGCCGGACTCCAAGACTATGAAGATACAAGAGTGAAGATTTGTCCCGTGTTCGGATGGGACTTTCCTTGGCGTGGAAGGCAAGCTTGGCGATACGGATATGTAGATCTCCTACCATTGTAACCAACTCTGTGTAATCCTAGCCCTCTCCAGTGTCTACATAAAGAGGATGGCTTTAGTCCATAGGACGAACAACAATCATACCATAGGCTAGCTTCTAGGGTTTAGCCTCCTTGATCTCGTGGTAGATCCACTCTTGTAACACACATCATCAATATTAATCAAGCAGGACGTAGGGTTTTACCTCCATCAAGAGGGCCCGAACCTGGGTAAAACATCGTGTCCCTTGTCTCCTGTTACCATCCGCCTAGACACACAGTTTGGGACCCCCTACCCGAGATCCGCCGGTTTTGACACCGACAGCGGTACTACCGCTCCGGGCGGTACTACCGCACGAGCCAGCGGTACTGCCGCGCTGCCCGGGGCCCTGACCCTAGGGCGGTACTACTGCTAGGGAAGAGCGGTACTACCGCTCCGGGCGGTACTACCGCTCGACCCAGCGGTACTGCCACGCTGCCCGGGGCCCTGACCCCAGGGCGGTACTACCGCTAGGGAAGAGCGGTACTACTGCTTAGGGAGGTACTACCGCTCCTACTACCTCCCTTAGTGCCGCAAAACCCGACACGAAAAACTTCGTTCGAGAATCGAGGTGGAAGTAGCCCAGACGCACAACGGTACTACGGCCGAAAATCCCAAGCGGTACTACCGTTCGCAGAGAGGTACTACCGCTTGGAGCGGTACTACCGCTCTGGGAGCGGTACTACCACTGGGGAGCTTCGGCGGTACTGCCGCTGTGGTCGCGGTACTACCGCTGGGGCAGAGCAAAGTATAGCAAGGGGAAAACGGCAGCTCCAGAGATGCGGAAGGAAAGACGACGCGTGTGATAAGGATGTGTACGTGTGATTCCCCCCAAGTCTTACCAAAGCGGATCCCCTCTTGATAGTACGGTGACTCCTACGAAACTAGTCCACCAACAACAAAACGAGGGAGCTACACCGTCTTGAATACAACACCGAGGGGAGGAAATCGTCTCGTGCCAATGGATGAATCCCTGAAAGAACTAAACACACACGATTAGTCCGCACAAGCATTGTCATCAATCACCAAAACATCTTGGGGATAAATATGCCCTTACAATCTCCCCCTTTTTGGTGGATTGATGACAATACGGGATTTGCACAATATGATAGATATAGGATAAGTGCAAACACACAACCGTCCTAAAATGTAGAGGGGCTCCCCCTGGATGTGTGCTACGAAAAGTGCTTTGGACTGCACGGCACAGATGCCAGGATCAATGCTCCCCCTACATTCTAGAGACCAACTACCTAAGCAAGATATATGAGAGCAACATATAGATAACAGGATAAGCATGCAACTCATAAGCTAGATAGACATAGACAATGATACTAGAAAGGTAAGGTAGCATATGTCTCACACCATATGACGCAAGCTTAGGTCTCACTGACAGAACCAGAACTTAGGACTCACTGACACAAACCAAATAAAGTAACAAACAAAAGCACAAACACAGAAGACGGAAGACACAAGGCATAAGACACAAAGCACAAATCCCTAAACTCTCTCCCCCTTTGGCATCGAGCCACCAAAAAGGAGAGGGAGTGCTGCTACGGCTCCAGGTGAAGGCAAACGAGGGACACCCATCAGATCTCAGAGGGATCATCTGCGCTACCATCGTCAGCTGGGAAGTGCTCAGCATCAGAATCAGTCCAAGGGCAGTGCTGCTGAATCTACTCCTCCTCCTCGGTAAGCTGATCCTCAGAACCACTAATCACAATAGCACCCATCTGACGCATGAGCTCCTTCTGGCGACCTTGGGCCTTCTTCTCAGCCACATGAGTCATGTACTGACCGTGAGACTCCATGCAAAATAGCTTCTTCACCTTGATCTTGAGCTTCTTGGCCCAAGAGGGCTCTGCCTCAGAAGGCACGTAGTCATCATCTTCATCCTCAGCATCAGCCCCAATCTCCTCCTCAGTCTCCATGGCAGCAGCAGATGAAGGAAATCCAGTCCTAGGGGCATGAGTGCCCCAGTTATCCTTCTTCCTCAGACGCTTGACATCGTGAGAAACCAACTCACCAATCTCCAGCACCACCTTGGGATAGACACGATCCCAGGCCTTCTCAATGAGCAGCATAATGAACGGACCATAAATCGGGCACTTGCGCTCGGAGATAGCAGAAACCAGCTTAGACCACATAACATGAGAGATATCCAAGGACTCTCCGGTGCTCTGCCCCTTCTCCCGCTGACAGAAGAGAAGCATGTCCACGAGATAAGAGTGAACCTGGTCCAGATTCCCGATGTGAGGGAAGAGAGTCTCTCTGAAGATACGGTGAAGAATATCCAGATAGGCAGGCAGCTCATAGGTTTCCTTCTTCGTCTCTGGGTTGATCCTCAGAGTGCAGTGGGGCCACAGAGCTTGCTTGTGAGTGGCATTGGCGCGACGGTGGGGGCGAAAGCCGACAACAGACTCAAGACCTAGATCTTCCACTCCAATCAATTGCATGAAAACTTTCCACTTGACTGAAAGCAACTTGCCATTTGTCATCCAAGTCAGTGCCCTGTCCTCATCAGTCCCAAGGTGAACCGTGGCATAGAATTGGGCCACAATATCAGCATCATAGTCCTTGTTGAATTGCATGATCCCGAGAATGTTCAGCTGAGTGCACATCTGAAGAGCGTCACCAAAGTAGTCAGGATCGTTCTCCATATGCTCGGTGTTGATGGAGTGCATGTTGACATAGAGATTCTTCTTTGCTTTGAGAACATCAAAGTAGATGGCAAACTGGAACCTGTTCCAGAACGGACGGTTGACCAAAGTGGGATCTTGGTCGATCTCATACGGGTTGCGGCAGCGTCTTGCCCAGAAGTCCTTGGGTGGCATTTCTGGCACGGTTTTGCCTGACCTTGGCTTGACCCCAGGCTTCTTCTGCAGTTGAGGAGGAGGTGGAGCACTAGAAGATCCTCCGGCAGGCTCAGTGGGCTCAGTGGTGCGGTAGCGCTTGGACGAGGCACGACCGGGGTTGACACGACGAGCCTGATGCTCAGGAACCTCATCACCTGTAACCACACACACAAACACACAAACAACCAGAAGGAACGAGCGTAAGCCACAAACACGAACAAAGAGGATCACTGATAGGTAGGAGTATGACGGAACCTGGTAGAAGGCGGTAGTACCGTGACCCTTGAGCGGTAGTACCGCTTCAAGCGGTAGTACCGCTCTGGAGAGAGCGGTAGTACCGCTCGAGGCGGGGAAACAACAGTTTCCTACTACCATGGTCAGATCCGGTACTACCGTCCTACCAAATTCAAAAATACTCCAACCAAACACTAATCCAAACAGTCTAGAAGCATTCTCCATCCTACTCAAGCCTAGATCTGGACAAAAATCTAGAGATGCAACTGCTATTGCCCCTAGAAAGCTAGATTGGAAATCTAGACAAAAGGAAACAGGGAACGGGGGCAATACCGGCATCCATGGCAAGAGGACAAGGTGGGGATCGATTCCACCGAAGGAAACGGAGAGGGGCGCCCCGGAGAGGGAGATCCACCGGAGCCCTCCCGCGGCGCCGGTTGCTGAAGAGAGAGACGAACAGGGCGAAAGGGGGCGAGCGTATGGGTATGGGGGAGAAGAAACTCCCCCTGCCCACGATAAAACCCCTAGCCCGCGCCTCACGGCGGTAGTACCGCGCTGGAGGGCGGTAGTACCGCTAAGAGCGGTAGTACCGCTCGCCACCAGCAGTAGTACCGCTTCAGTAACCACACGACTTCTAGACCAACGGCTAACGCTCAAAAAGAAACGGAAAGAAAGGCCAAAAGAACGAGAGGACCGACGCGGCAACACACACACACACAACTGAACAGAAACAACTCAAACACAAACAACCACACGAAACAGAGCAAGCTCTGGCCTCTCTCAGGAGAGGGCGGTGGCCGGAGCCACCTATGTTTGAGTCAATTGGTATGGCACCGCGAAGAATTATCCTTGGGCCCATGACCAAAACTCGTCTTTGAAGCACAAGTACCATCGAAAATGGCTAATGCGAAAGAGTTGATCGTTTTATGCATAATGGGGGGAGGGAAAGTTCATTGAGAGAACAACACTCCCCCTATGTCCATGCCTACATCTAAGCTAGATACCAAGTTGAGTGGGGTGGGGTGTGCAAGGGTTCAAGTCACATTGCTCGAATCAATGATATTTAGCTCATGCCTTAACTCGCGAAATCTTGCTTCATCCAAGGGCTTCGTGAAAATATCTACAAGGTTATCATGAGTGTTGACATACTTGAGCTTGATCTCTCCTCGCCTAATGTGATCCCGGATGAAGTGATACCGAATCTCAATGTGCTTCATCTTGAAGTGTTGCACCGGGTTGAGAGAAATCTTGATGGCACTTTCGTTGTCACACCAAAGAGGCACTTTGTCACAAATGACACCGTATTCCTTTAAAGTTTGCCTCATCCATAAGAGTTGTGCACAACAACTACCGGCCGCCACATATTCTGCTTCAGTGGACGAGAGAGACACACAACTTTGCTTTTTGGAAGACCAACTCACCAAAGAGCACCCAAGAAACTGGCACCCTCCAGAAGTGGACTTCCTATCCACTTTGTCTCCCGCCCAATCGGAATCCGTAAACCCTTCAAGCTTGAAGTTTGCCCCTCTTGGGTACCATAAGCCAAAGTTTGGGGTGTTGGAAATATGCCCTAGAGGCAATAATAAAAGTATTATTATTATATTTCCTTGTTCATGATAATTGTCTTTTATTCATGCTATAACTGTATTATCCGGAAATCGTAATACACGTGTGAATACATAGACCACAAAATGTCCCTAGTGAGCCTCTAGTTGACTAGCTCGTTGTGATCAACAGATAGTCATGGTTTCCTGGCTATGGACATTGGATGTCGTTGATAACGGGATCACATCATTAGGAGAATGATGTGATGGACAAGACCCAATCCTAAGACTAGCACAAAAGATCGTGTAGTTCATTTGCTAGAGCTTTGCCAATGTCAAGTATCTCTTCCTTTGACCATGAGATCGTGTAACTCCTGGATACCGTAGGAGTGCTTTGGGTGTATCAAACGTCACAACGTAACTGGGTGACTATAAAGGTGCACTACAGGTATCTCCGAAAGTATCTATTGTTTTATGCGGATCGAGACTGGGATTTGTCACTCCGTGTAAACGGAGAGGTATCTCTGGGCCCACTCGGTAGGACATCATCATATGCGCAATGTGACCAAGGAGTTGATCACGGGATGATGTGTTACGGAATGAGTAAAGTGACTTGCCGGTAACGAGATTGAACAAGGTATCGGTATACCGACGATCGAATCTCGGGCAAGTAAAATACCGCTAGACAAAGGGAATTGTATACGGGATCGATTGAGTCCTTGACATCGTGGTTCATCCGATGAGATCATCGTGGAACATGTGGGAGCCAACATGGGTATCTAGATCCCGCTGTTGGTTATTGACTGGAGAACATCTCGATCATGTCTGCATGTCTCCCGAACCCGTAGGGTCTACACACTTAAGGTTCGATGACGCTAGGGTTATAAAGGAAGCTTGTATGTGGTTACCGAATGTTGTTCGGAGTCCCGGATGAGATCTCGGACATCACGAGGAGTTCCGGAATGGTCCGGAGGTAAAGATTTATATATAGGAAGTCCTGTTTCGGCCATCGGGACAAGTTTCGGGGTCATCGGTATTGTACCGGGACCACCGGAAGGGTCCCGGGGGCCCACCGGGTGGGGCCACCTGCCCCGGGGGGCCACATGGGCTGTAGGGGGTGCGCCTTGGCCTACATGGGCCAAGGGCACCAGCCCCAAGAGGCCCATGCGCCTGGGGAAACCCTAAAGGAAGAGTCCCAGCAGGGGAAGGCACCTCCTAGGTGCCTTGGGGGGGAGGACTCCTCCCCTGGCCGCCGCCCCCTTGGAGATTGGATCTCCTAGGGCTGGCGCACCCCCCCTTGGGATCCCTATATATAGTGGGGTAGGAGGGCCTCCCAAACACACCTTATGCCTTTGGTGCAGCCCCTCCCTCTCTCCCAAGTTCTTCTCCTCTCCCATGGTGCTTGGCGAAGCCCTGCGGGATTGCCACGCTCCTCTACCACCACCACGCCGTTGTGCTGCTGATGGATGGAGTCTTCCTCAACCTCTCCCTCTCTCCTTGCTGGATCAAGGCGTGGGAGACGTCACCGGGCTGTACGTGTGTTGAACGCGGAGGTGCCGTCCGTTCGGCACTTGGTCATTGGTGATTTGAATCACGACGAGTATGACTCCATCAACCCCGTTCACTTGAACGCTTCCGCTTAGCGATCTACAAGGGTATGTAGATGCACTCTCTTTCTACTCGTTGCTGGTCTCTCCATAGATAGATCTTGGTGACACGTAGGAAAATTTTGAATTTCTGCTACGTTCCCCAACAGTGGCATCATGAGCTAGGTCTATTGCGTAGATTCTTTGCACGAGTAGAACACAAAGTAGTTGTGGGCGTTGATGTTGTTCAATATGCTTACCGTTACTAGTCCAATATTGTTTCGACGGTATTGTGGGATGAAGCGGCCCGGACCGACCTTACACGTACTCTTACGTGAGACAGGTTCCACCGATTGACATGCACTTGGTGCATAAGGTGGCTAGCGGGTGCCAGTCTCTCCCACTTTAGTCGGAACGGATTCGATGAAAAGGGTCCTTATGAAGGGTAAATAGCAATTGGCATATCACGTTGTGGTTTTGCGTAGGTAAGAAACGTTCTTGCTAGAAACCCATAGCAGCCACGTAAAAACATGGAAACAACAATTAGAGGACGTCTAACTTGTTTTTGCAGGGTATGCTATGTGATGTGATATGGCCAAAAGGATGTGATTATATATGTGATGTATGAGATTGATCATGTTCTTGTAATAGGATTCACGACTTGCATGTCGATGAGTATGACAACCGGCAGGAGCCATAGGAGTTGTCTTTATTTTTTGTATGACCTGCGTGTCATTGAAGAACGCCATGTAAACTACTTTACTTTATTGCTAAACGCGTTAGTCATAGAAGTAGAAGTAGTCGTTGGCGTGGCAACTTCATGAAGACACGATGATGGAGATCATGATGATGGAGATCATGGTGTCAAGCCGGTGACAAGATGATCATGGAGCCCCGAAGATGAAGATCAAAGGAGCTATATGATATTGGCCATATCATGTCACTACTCTATTTGATTGCATGTGATGTTTATCATGTTTATGCATCTTGTTTACTTAGGACGACGGTAGTAAATAAGATGATCCCTTACAAAATTTCAAGAAAGTGTTCTCCCCTAACTGTGCACCGTTGCTACAGTTCGTCGCTTCTAAGCACCACGTGATGATCGGGTGTGATGGATTCTTACGTTCACATACAACGGGTGTAAGACAGTTTTACACAGCGAAAACACTTAGGGTTAACTTGACGAGCCTAGCATGTGCAGACATGGCCTCGGAACACGGAGACCGAAAGGTCAAGCATGAGTCGTATAGTAGATACGATCAACATGAAGATGTTCACCGATGATGACTAGTCCGTCTCACGTGATGATCGGACACGGCCTAGTTGACTCGGATCATGTGATCACTTAGATGACCAGAGGGATGTCTATCTAAGTGGGAGTTCATAAGATGAACTTAATTATCTTGAACATAGTCAAAAGACTCTTTGCAAATTATGTCGTAGCTCGCGCTTTAGTTCTACTGTTTAGTTATGTTCCTAGAGAAAATATAGTTGAAAGTTGACAGTAGCGATTATGCGGACAGTAGAAAGCTTATGTCCTTAATGCACCGCTCAGTGTGCTCAACCCCAAACCTCGTTTGTGGATGTTTCGAACATCGAACATACACGTTTTGATAACTACGTGATAGTTCAGTTAAATGGTTTAAGTAGAGGCACCAAAGACGTTTTCGAAATGTCGCGGAACATATGAGATGTTTCAAGGGCTGAAATTGGGATTTCAGGCTCGTGCCCACGTCAAGAGGTATAAGACCTCCGACAATTTTCTTAGCCTACAAACTAAGGGAGAAAAGCTCAATCGTTGAACTTGTGCTCAGATTGTCTGAGTGCAACAATCACTTGAATCACTTGAGATAGTGATGTTTCCCCAAAGTCATTGCCACCAAGCTGCTAGAGCTTCGTGATGAACTATAACATATCAGGGATAGATATGATGATCCTTGAAATATTCGTGATGTTTGACACCGCGAAAGTAGAAATCAAGAAGGAGCATCAATTGTTGATGGTTGGTGAAACCACTAGTTTCAAGAAGGGCAAGGGCAAGAAGGGATACTTCATGAAATGGCAAATCAGCTGCTGCTCCAGTGAAGAAACCCAAGGTTGAACCCAAACCCGAGACTAAGTGCTTCTGTAATAAGGGGAACAGTCACTAGAGCAGAATTACCCTAGATACTTGGTAGATGAGAAGGCTGGCAAGGTCGATAGAAGTATATTGGATATACATTATGTTAATGTGTACTTTACTAGTACTCCTAGTAGCACCAGGGTATTAGATACCGGTTCGGTTGCTAAGTGTTAGTAACTCGAAATAAAAGCTACGGAATAAAACGGAGACTGGCTAAAAGGTGAGCTGACGATATGTGTTGGAAGTGTTTCCAAGTTTGATGTGATCTAACATCGCACGCTCCCTCTACCATCAAGATTAGTATTAAACCTGAATAAGTGCTCTTGCACCTAAAGGAATGGTTTATTGAATCTTGATCGTAGGGATACACATTTTCATGCCAAAAGATATAAGATAGTAATGATAGTACCACTTACTTGTGGCACTGCCATGTAAGTCGTAATGGTATAAAACGCATGAAGAAGCTCCATGTTGATGGATCTTTGGACTCACTCATTTTTGAAAAGTTTGAGACATGCGAACCATGTCTATTGGTATATATGCATGAAGAAACTCCATGCAAATGGACCGTTTGAACTCACTTGATTTTGAATCACTTGAGATATGCAAATCATACCACATAGGCAAGATGACTGAAAAGCCTCGGTTTCAGTAAGATGGAACAAGATGGCAACTTGTTGGAAGTAACACATTTTGATGTGTGCAATCCAATAAGTGCTGAGGCATGTAGTGGATATCGTTATGTTCTTACTTCACAGATGATTCGAGTAGTTGTTGAGAATATTTACTTGATGAAACACAAGTCTGAATTATTGAATGGTTCAAGTAATTTCAGAGTGAAGTAGAAGATCATTGTGACAGGAGGATAAAATGTCTATGATATGATCATAGAGATGAATATCTGAGTTACGAGTTTTGGCACACAATTAAGACATTGTGGAAATTGTTTCGCAATAAATACCGCCTGGAACACCATAGTGTGATGGTGTGTCCGAACATCATAGTTGCACCCTATTGGATATGGTGGGTACCATGATGTCTCTTATCGAATTACCACTATCGTTCATGGGTTAGGCATTAGAGACAACCACATTCACTTTAAATAGGGCACCGCGTAATTCCGTTGAGATGACACCGTATGAATTATGGTTTAGAGAAACCTAAGTTGTCGTTTCTTAAAAGTTTGGGGCTGCGACGCTTATATGAAAAAGTTTCAGGTTGATAAGCTCGAACCCAAAGCGGATAAAATGCATCTTCATAGGAAACCCAAAACAGTTGGGTATACCTCCTAATTCAGATCCGAAAGCAATATGGATTGTTTCTTGAATCGGGTCCTTTCTCGAGGAAAGGTTTCTCTCGAAAGAGTTGAGTGGGAGGATGGTGGAGACTTGATGAGGTTATTGAACCATCACTTCAACCAGTGTGTAGCAGGGCACAGGAAGTTGTTCCTGTGGCACCTACACCAATTGAAGTGGAAGCTTATGATATTGATCATGAAACTTCGGATCAAGTCACTACCAAACCTCGTGGGATGACAAGGATGCGTACTACTTCAGAGTGGTACGTAATCCTGTCTTGGAAGTCATGTTGCTGGACAACAATGAACCTACGAGCTATGGAGAAGCGATGGTGGGCCCGGATTCCGATAAATGGCTCGAGGCCATAAAATCCGAGAACGGATCCATGGACTTTGGTGGACTTGCCCGATGATCGGCAAGCCATTAAGATAAATGGATCTTTAAGAAGAAGACGGACGTGGATGGTAATGTCACCATCTATGAAGCTCAACTTGTGGAGAAGAGTTTTTTTTCCACATGTTCAAGGAGTTGACTACGATGAGATTTTCTCATCCGTAGCGATGCTTAAGTCCGTCGGAATCACGTTAGCACAAACTGCATTATTTATGAAATCTTGCGGATAGGATGTCAAAACATTGTTTCCTCGACGATTTTCTTGAGGAAAGGTTGTATGTGATACAACCGGAAGGTTTTGTCAATCCCGAAAGATGCTAATAAGTATGCAAAGCTCCAGCAATCCTTCTAAGGACTGGAGTGAGCATCTCGGAGTTGGAATGTATGCTTTGATGATGATCAAAGATTTTGGGTTTGTACAAAGTTTATGAGAAACTTGTATTTCCAAAGAAGTGAGTGGGAGCACTATAGAATTTCTGATGAGTATATGTTGTTGACATATTGATGATCAGAAATGATGTAGAATTTCTAGAAAGCATAAAGGGTTATTTCGAAAGCGTTTTTCAATAGAAAACCTGGATCAAGCTACTTGAACATTGAGCATCAAAATCTATAAGGATAGATCAAAATGGTTAATAATACTTTCAAATGAGCACATACCTTGACATGATCTTGAAGGTGTTCAAGATGGACCAGTCAAAGAAGGAGTTCTTGCCTGAGTTGTAAGGTACGAAGTTAAGACTTAAAGCTCGACCACGGCAGAATAGAGAGAAAGGACGAAGGTCGTCCCCTATGCTTAAGACGTAGGCTCTTCAGTATGCTATGCTGTGTACCGCACCTGAAGTGTGCCTCGCCATGAGTCAGTCAAGGGGTACAAGAGTGATCCAAGAATGGCTCACAGGACAGCGGTCAAAGTTATCCTTAGTAACTAGTGGACTAAGGAATTTTCTCGATTATGGAGGTGGTAAAAGAGTTCGTCGTAAAGGTTACGACGATGCAAGCTTGACACCTATCCGGATAGCTCTGAGTAGAGAGACCGGATACATATAATGGAGCAATAATTTAGAATAGCTCCAAGTAGAACAGTTGTTTGGAATATCTCCAAATAGAGCGTGGTAGCTGCATCTAGGAGATGACATAGAGATTTGTAAAGCACACACGGATCTGAAAGGTTCAGACCCGTTGACTAAAACCTCTCTCACAAGCAACATGATCAAACATAAAAACTCATTGAGTGTTAATCACATAGTGATGTGAACTAGACTACTGACTCTAGTAAACTCTTGGGTATTAGTCACATGGCGATGTGACTTGTGAGTGTTAATCACATGGCGATGTGAACTAGATTATTGACTCTAGTGCAAGTGGGAGACTGTTGGAAATATGCCCTAGAGGCAATAATAAAAGTATTATTATTATATTTCCTTGTTCATGATAATTGTCTTTTATTCATGCTATAACTGTATTATCCGGAAATCGTAATACACGTGTGAATACATAGACCACAAAATGTCCCTAGTGAGCCTCTAGTTGACTAGCTCGTTGTGATCAACAGATAGTCATGGTTTCCTGGCTATGGACATTGGATGTCGTTGATAACGGGATCACATCATTAGGAGAATGATGTGATGGACAAGACCCAATCCTAAGACTAGCACAAAAGATCGTGTAGTTCATTTGCTAGAGCTTTGCCAATGTCAAGTATCTCTTCCTTTGACCATGAGATCGTGTAACTCCTGGATACTGTAGGAGTGCTTTGGGTGTATCAAACGTCACAACGTAACTGGGTGACTATAAAGGTGCACTACAGGTATCTCCGAAAGTATCTATTGTTTTATGCGGATCGAGACTGGGATTTGTCACTCCGTGTAAACGGAGAGGTATCTCTGGGCCCACTCGGTAGGACATCATCATATGCGCAATGTGACCAAGGAGTTGATCACGGGATGATGTGTTACGGAACGAGTAAAGTGACTTGCCGGTAACGAGATTGAACAAGGTATCGGTATACCGACGATCGAATCTCGGGCAAGTAAAATACCGCTAGACAAAGGGAATTGTATATGGGATCGATTGAGTCCTTGACATCGTGGTTCATCCGATGTGATCATCGTGGAACATGTGGGAGCCAACATGGGTATCCAGATCCCGCTGTTGGTTATTGACTGGAGAACGTCTCGATCATGTCTGCATGTCTCCCGAACCCGTAGGGTCTACACACTTAAGGTTCGATGACGCTAGGGTTATAAAGGAAGCTTGTATGTGGTTACCGAATGTTGTTCGGAGTCCCGGATGAGATCCCGGACATCACGAGGAGTTCCGGAATGGTCCGGAGGTAAAGATTTATATATAGGAAGTCCTGTTTCGGCCATCGGGACAAGTTTCGGGGTCATCGGTATTGTACCGGGACCACCGGAAGGGTCCCGGGGGCCCACCGGGTGGGGCCACCTGCCCCGGGGGGCCACATGGGCTGTAGGGGGTGCGCCTTGGCCTACATGGGCCAAGGGCACCAGCCCCAAGAGGCCCATGCGCCTGGGGAAACCCTAAAGGAAGAGTCCCAGCAGGGGAAGGCACCTCCTAGGTGC